>NW_009719458.1:0-19613 GCF_000703405.1 Apaloderma vittatum | reverse complement strand
GGAAAGAGATAAATTATTTCACAAACAATTCTAGTTTCAGATTTACATTGAAGAAATCCAATATATGCAACTCTCACCACTTAATCTTGGAAAACTATGAGCCTGATTTTTCAGATGCTCCAATACATTCTGCTGAGATTTCAGTATTTACGTAAAAACACAGTAAACACTGACAAACACTCGATATTAGCAAGTCTAATTTAAGCAGCAATTACACAGAATACGAACAAAAAAGCCTGGGAAATTTTAAAGTATTAATCCTGCTTAGTATTGTAGATATAAACAGAATATCTCCAAGTTTCGATGGCACTCTGACTCCAAACCCACCTATAGTAACAACAACAAAAAAATCCTCACTTTGAGTTTACAGACTGTTCTTTATTCCCACTGTAGCTCTCTCAGTTCTACTTCAGAAACTTAAAAGGATACTCACGAAGAAAATAACGTTTTTAATATAGGCGCTGACTGATCATCCGGAAGACTTCCAGATTTAAAATGAGGGCTGAACTGGACCAAATGGTTGCGGAGTATACCAACAGCCTCTTGTGCCTTTGGGTCAAGACTAACTCTGTAAATATGAATGCACAACTTGTAGGAATGTACTTACAATGACAGGATTCTTTGTTTTGAGACTTGATAATAGTTATTGTATTAAGTAAGCCAGTCATTTGGCATTTTTAACAACATACCTGAACACTATGACACTTCCTGGTGTTAATTTTTCAAATTCTATTTCTTGAACAAATTCATTTGGCCCTTTTATGGCAGTTCCAGCTTGCTTTATAATTTTACTGTCTTTAATCTTAGAAAAGAGAACACATTTGCAACTGAAATTCAATGTCTTTTTCCAACATAAAATACAAAGTATTACATCATAATGTAGGTGAAGGAGGCTAATTACCTGGATATGCTCTCTGAGTTCCATTGTGAAATTAGGCAATCCATTTATAAAACGTTCATCCTTTTTATAAGGACTAGCAGTTCTCTCGATAGTCCTAGCCTCAAGTACTACTTCTTCTATTTTCCCTAAGAAAAGTTAAATCATGTTGCAGCTGTTAAGATACTTTAAGTGGAAAGGGAATTTTTGAAAACATACCAAAAGCTAAAACTAAAACCCCAAATATGCAAAATATGTCTTTGTTATATAGCTAAAGAACAACCAAATGTGACAAAACGTGGGGAAGTCTTTCAAATATCCTATAAACAATCATTACGTATTCATTAGCTGTATCATAATTGAAGCTTTGTTATTTCATGATAAATTAACCGTAAAACTAGTAAACAACTAGTTAATTACAGCCTGTCTTTTACTGAACTGTTAAAGTTTCCTTCTTTCAGAGGACTGCATTGCATTGGTTTTCAAACCACAGTTAGAGATGGTTTATCTTCAAAGTGTAACAAACTATTATTACTATGCAATTATTCTAATATTCTCTACCATTTCGGTAATCCACAAACTAAGGCACACAAGTCTTAACAGTCACTTTTGAATGTCTTGAGATATAACATGACTTTTTATGCGTATTTCAAAAGTCAGTTTGAAAAGCTTCTCTTCAGAAATATGTCAAGAAAACATGTAGAAGTCTCTATACTTTGCTACTATTAAAAATATAGTAAACACTTTGCATATTCAATTAATATTACGTATCATCTATATATTATTCTTATATTAACTTCTTATTAAGATGTATTTTGAAACTACAAAACTAGTCATATAAGAAAACTGAATAGCAATGACATTGACACATATGAGATTTTGGCCTTTTTCCCCAGTGTAACAATAAACAGTAACTCCCTCCAACTCTTACAATTAATCATCTTCTTGTTAACTAGTTCACAAACAGGACAGTAGAAAAAACCACACCTCCATGGGGGGCTTATAGCAGGAAGTACACTCAGCATGATGCTTTCCAAAGCTCTAAGCAAGGCAAGTTTGTTACTGTTTCTTTAACCATTTTTGGTGCATGCCTGTCTGCACATACACCAGCAGTGTTACATACTGAAAATCCTCACATCCATTTAACATGTTTGAATTTAAAAAGGACACATTTAGAATAACTAGAATTTCTTGTACATCTGCTTTCTCTTGAAAATAAAGCTGATTACCTGGGATACACATTTCAGGTACTTCTTTACTGTAGAAGGAAGTTACAGGATTCCTGAAGGCAGTTCGACTCACAGCCACAACAGACTGGTGAGTGTTTGGGCAATGTCTTGTCACTGCCACTATATCTTCATCAACTTGATCTACATACACCTAGAAAAGACACACCATTGCAACTGTGCTCACTCAGAACATAAATATGGAGAAATTGCGGTGTTACCCTCACTTCTTGCCTGATTAAAGCCTTTAGCACCCAGCTCCTGATGCAGCCTGTTCATGGCCAGTCTTCCTGCTAGAATTCCTGTTTGGAAATTAACTTCACCAGAAGACAGGTATGTTGCTGGATTCCACTTTGCATAAAATCTCTCCTCAGACACTACAGATATCTGTAAAGATTTAAGCAAATATTACGTACTCAGGAGGAAAAAAAAAAAAACACAAACCCACACCACCACTACATACCACAAGTTTCAACTATATAGTCAATTCAAATCCCATACGAAATTGGACAATCTGAAATAATGCCAGTTAATAAACTGCTTGGAATTTCAAATAAGCCATGTTAAAATATATGTCCTAGAACAAACACAAAGGTTACATTTTTTAAAAGCAATTTAGGAGTTAAGTTATAGACACACCTGGTGTGGTACCAGCTCATCATAGCCTTTGGTGCTTCCCGTAGCACAGCATGCCATGGAAACAATCATTGCACTAGGAAGAGCATCATACGCAGATCGGTGCTATGTTAAAAAAATAAATAGGTAATAAAGAGTAAAACAAAAGACATCATTCAACTCTCCCTATTCAGTATACAGAAGATAGACTCAGTTTAACAGAGGAGTTGCTAATCACATGACTTTCTCAATCACAATAGAATTATTTTAAACAAACAAAACTAAAAATGCACTAACAAAAGCAACTCAAGAGAAGCTCTCAAAAACAAGCACTCCAATTCCCACCACCCTCTCTCATTCCCTCCTGTGAAACACGAGCTTAAGAGAACAGAACCTCTTATGGTAGGTAGAATGAAAGAATCAAAATAGCTCATTAAGTAGTTTCATATATTTTTATCCTTGAAAGACAGTCTTGAATGTCACAGGAAATTGTTATAAAATTTTCTTCTCTGCATGAAAATTTGAAGATCTGAAACACATTTTTCCTAAATATCACTCAGGAAAAACATCCAGACTGCACCAAGCCCACCCATGGATCAAAAACATCAATTCAGAAAATGTTAAATGTCAGCTTTCGGTTTCGGTTTTAAGTGCTTACCTGAATTGGACATTCATTATCATGTGTAATATCCATAAAGAGAGCATGAGCAATAGCTGGCATCAAAGGCCTCAAACGTGGCTGAACAAAAGAGCCAACAGGTTCACCTCCAAAACGATAAACTAACCTTCCCTCTTCATGGCTATTATAAGCAGTCATTGCCTCTAAAGAACAAAAGAAGTAAGTGTTTGCATAAGAGCAGCTACCATAGAGTAGAGCAAGCACAAAAATGTTAATGCAGCATTTTACAGTCATTTTGATGTGTTCAATCATTAAAAAAAATAAAAGAAATCACATGTAACTATATTCTCCAATGTGGATACACAGCCTTGGAGTACGCCATTTACTAGAACAAATTAAGGTAGAGAAAGCTAATGGAAAAAAAAGGGAGAGAAAAGAGATCTGGAAGCATTACTCATAGGCTTTAAGAAACTCATGCAACAAAACTCAGACATGATGCAGCACTTGCATAGCAGAATTATGCTACAACTTCTTTTTCTATTGCTAGAATAAGAATGAAATATTTAACCTTTTGTAGAATAATGCAGAATGTCTTCTTTATTTTACAGCTAGTACTGTATTTTTTTGCTGAATATCAAAAAAGTCACAAGGCAAAACCTGTACACCTGATTACATGGAGCATGAAATTAAAAGTGCATAATCCAGAAAAAAAACTTTTCCTTGGAAAAGGCACGTCATCTATAATCTCTCGTTGGAAAGAGACCACACACACAGCAAGCCTACCTCTTATTAAGGAGGTAATGCCCAGCCTATTCACAAAGATATTGTCCAGCTCCTCATTTCCTGTGAACAGTTCAGCCACTACATACAAATCGGCTCGCAATTTTCTAGCTGTGTCCAGCATGTACTGCAAAAAGCACAGCCAAAAAAGCCACAGAAAGGGGAAAGGTAGATACAAAAAACGACAAGTTTCAAAGCTAGGCAGGGATTGGACAATAGGAAAATGCCATGCAGCAAAGATAAATAGAAAGCCAGAATTAAGGAACAAAAAAAGTTGTTACACAGAAGAGGACACACAAACATAAGCAAAATCAGGAGAAGTTAAACGGAACATGAAGAAGAAAGGTAATTGCATAAGCCAAGAACACATATATGTAAGAAAAACAACAAAAAAAAGCATACCAATGTTAGTTTCACATTAAAAACTCCAAACCATACACAACAATCCTACATAATTTTCAACTGCTTATTGTACCTCTAATCAGGCTGGTAATTCCCAGGCGGTTGACAAAAACATTGTCAATGTACTCACTGCCCGTGAAGAGTTCAGCTATCACATAAAGATTAGGTCTGACTGATCTGGCTGTTGCTAGCATCTCCTATAGATCATAACACATTTTTAATGCAAGACATCCATCGTCAGCTATGTATGCGCAATCATTTACATGAATGTTAACCAAACATAAATGAGTCATTCATATATGCAGTTCATTAATACTAAGAACAGGTAAGATTCATAAAACCGTGTTACTATTTTTACAGAAATAATTTATGGATTAAATAATTGTAGGAAATTCTCTGAAGACTAAAATAATTACAACTTTGTTTTTAAACAGAATCTTAACTCAAAATGCAAGAACAAAGCCTGAATAAAAGAGAGATACCTGCAAAGGTAGGAAGTGAGGAAAACTTAAATTGAAGTCTTCAGAGTTACCATTCCAAAAACCGTAACAATAAATGAAAGAAAAGCAGAAGTTCTGAAATGGCAGCATTTAAGAGTCACTTATAACTTTAGTGTGGGTAAATCAGCTTGTTTTAGAGACCTCTTCATTGATTTAAGGAAGCTCTGTAAACAAGCTAAAACTAAGCACTAACAAGTGGCACTACTCCAACCTATTTAAAATTAATTTACCATTTAAGTACAATTTCTGGATGTAGTCAGCTCCATGGGAAACAATAAGCATTAATCTTAGCAATAAGCCTGCCCAACTACACTTTTTGCAGGTGTTCTTTACCAACTTTAAAATTCTGGGAAGTGAAGCTGGTGAAGGGTCTCAAGACCAAGTCTTATGAAAAGCAGATGAGGGAACTGGGGTTGTTTAGCCCAGAAAAAAAGAAGGCTGAGGGGAGAACTTATTCTCTACAACTACCTGAAAGGAGGCTGTAGTGAGGTGAGGGTTGGTCTCTTCTCCCAAGTAACAAGTGATAGGACAAGAGGAAATGGCCTCAAGTTATGCCCAAGGAGGTTTAGATTGGATATTAGAAAAAATTACTTCACTGAAGGGGTTGTCAAGCATTGGAACAGGCTGCCTGGGAAAGTAGGGGGTTCACCACCACTGGAGGTACTTAAAAAACATAGGAGATGTGGTGCTTAGAGACAGTTTAGCAGTGGACCTGGCAGTGCTAGGTTAGTGGCTGGACTCAATCTTAAAGGTCTTTTCCAACCAAAATGATTCCATGGCTTTATGATTCTAAACCACTTCCTGTTTAATACAGCAATAACAAAATATGCAGCAAAGGCAAAATACATTTGGCAAAGAAATATCAAGGCTTTCAACTAAGTCTTGGCAATGACCCAAGCTAAAATGGACACACTGGATACCAGCAGTCCCTGTGCCAAGTCCACCATATTTCAGCTAAAGTAAAGAACTAAAGGATAAAATAGCTACACCACTCTACTAACTGATTCAAGCAGCTGAAACCATATCTAAACATCACCAGTCAAGAAATTTTGCTTATCCCATGAGGAAATTCATTCAAACCTGAACTCTGCCATGTAGACCCTGCAGACCGTGTAACTAGAGTGCAGGATTTATTTCACAGACAGAAGCTGCTTTATAATAAACATTATTTCTAATAAACATTGCTTTTTGCGTACCTCAGCTACATGAATAGGCGTTGAGTGACAGTTGTCAAGACGAACACCATGGAAATATGTGGCAGTGATTTCAGTGTATTTTTTCATATGTGCCCAGAGGTATGGGCAGTCTTCAGGTTTATTACCGTAACGTAGTTTCACACTGTCTCCCCAACAAATGAGCTCCCTTCTCAAGTAAACATTTGAACCTGTAAGGAAAATAAATTCACTGTAATATATGTATACACACACAGAGTATACAATGTGAATGAAAATGAAAATGTAGTATTTCATTTTCTACTGCTGAAGGGTATGAGAATACCAATAAGTAAAAATTCTAACAACAGATATATCAACTCAAAAACTATATACCCTACACTGAAGTATAGTTTCAGTCTACTCCAACAATATTTAACTTCTGTAGTAATATTCTTCAGAATAAAATTCTTCAGTTTGAAAACAAGTTCCTTTTATTTCTCCCAAGTAGTATAGAAACTGTACTTAAAAAAAAAGAAAAAAGCAGCAAACAAATTAGGAAACTCAATAGTTCAGTTATTTATACTGTCCAAATTCAAAAAAGGCATCTCATTGGGTTACCACAAATAAACTGCTAAAGCCACAGTTTTATCTTCCGTTAACAGCAGACTATGATGACCTAAGGCAAATTTTCAAAGTTCTTTGGCAGATAAGTCACATAAATGGACCCAACTGCTAGATAATTTTGTGTGTATGAAAATATTTATCCTCTGTCTAGTCTCAAACACTGTTTTACCTTTTTTTAATGCAATCAATAAAAAAAAAAAAAACACACCAAAACACACAACTTTGAATTTGAGTTCATCTGTAATATTCTTACTGCATAGAATATACTGAGATTTAAATGTGACAGACTTAAATAATCAGTCATATCTAAAGAAGTGAATTCTGTCCTATATGTCATAATATCATTTAAAAAAAACCCAAAACAACAAAAACACCCAAACCACCAAAACTCCCACGATATGCAACATGTAACAACTGTGGAATTGTCAACAAACAGACCTCACATAAGAGAAATACAATTACCTTTGAGCCATTAGTCTACTGCAGGTCTGTTCATATTAACCTTATCTAAATCCGACCAAAGCACAAACAGGGTTGGCACCGCTCAGGATGGGTAACACAAAGCTACTCCAGTGCTTTCTCCTACTAGACCAGTTATACTGATGTACCACACCACAGTTACTTTCATGGTTGAACCTTGAATTAGATCAGGAAACTTGTTCAACTGAAGAAGTAATCCTGCTTTAGCAAAGGGATTATTTTTCAGCCAGACTAATTTCCTACAGCTCACATTATGGACACCAAAGTGATTGGGCCTAAGACGGAAAATAAGAGTATGCAGCTAGTAAATAAAGAACGGGGATTTTACGTCACCACTACTTCCAAAAACATTCACTTAAGCATCATCTACTTGTTATTTTCCATAATGGAAACAGAGCTAAATAAACAGAAAAACTGGCTTTGTTTGGATGCACACCATAATTATTTTAAAGGGCCATTTATAGAACCAGTTGCATTTGTTTTGCATTTACTTATGTGCCCTTATGTATATTTTTCCACATTGTGTTCCCAGTTGAAATCATGTAAGGCATGTGTATAAGACACAAAACAAAGCACTCAGAAAGCTGTAAGACAAATTAAGAGAGAAAATTCAGTAACAGAAGTTAGGTATGCTAACTGAAGCCAGTGGTTGCAGGAAAAAAATACAAGTCTGCCCAGAAGAAAGGGCAGTTAACTGAAAGGCAACCGAACAAAATTACTCTTGAAACATGAGTTATCTTCATCCTTTGCAAAGAAGAAACCAAAAAAGTAAATAAAATGCAGGGAAAGGGCTGTAATTATTTCACAGAAATTAGGTGTTTGCTAACTCCAGATCACACTGGACTATCAATCAGATTAGCTTCTAAAGCAGACTCAACAAACTCTTAGATAGACCTTTTTAATTAGAACTAAACTGGCCTTTGTTTGATTCAGTTTACAAACTGAATGTCTACTCTGAAAACAAGAGTTGTGAACCTTGCTTTTATTGGACATCAATGGTGTCCACAAAGGAGTTAGAATATTTTAGTTTCTGGTGATTTCATACCCTACCTTACCTTTATCTGCATACTTTTCTTGGAATAACTGTGTCATCTCTCAACTGCCTGACTGACACTCATCAGACCTTTCAAGGATCCAGTTTTCACTCACTAATGCAGTGAAATACAATCCACTTTTTTATTGCACTGGTTTTCTGCCACACTGTCATTGTCTTATGGACATGCCAACAAGCAGGGTGTGGAGGCAAAGTACAAAGAAAGCAACAAAGACAATGACAAAAGTGAGGAGGCAGGATGTCCCCATTTCAGCGGCAGAAAACTGCTAACTTCTCTCTCAAAACTGTACCTCAAATCTCAGTTCTTACAGTTGATCCGTATGATGAATGGGAAATAAAAGTGCTGTAAATTGAGTATCTGCTATCCTGCAGCTTCAAAGAAATAAATCTGGAAAAAAAGATTTTATTTAATCTTTTTGGCTTTGACTACAACTTCAAAAGTTTTATAAGATGACTCAAAGTTCTTCTACAAACCTGGTTCTGCAAAGTTTCTAAGAGGATCGTCTCCCATAACCCAGCCATTATGAGCCATGAAATAACAAGATTTGTCTGTCTGATGGATCATAGTTTCTTCTTCCTCCAAAGTCATTTCTTTGAACGGATAAGTAAAATACCTACGGAAGAGGCAGGCAGTTAAAAAAAAAAGAATCGAAAAAATGATAGAGCAATGGAAGCTGAAATTCATTGTTTTTAAAATATCTGCTCTGAACTAGCTTGTAGATAAAGCAGATTTAAAAAAAAAAAAAGCAGCTGCTAGACTATAAATGATGGGGAGTTTTCTATGTTGCATGTCTTAAAGGTGTTGCCACTATCTTGGTGTCAAGCTGGTAATGTAAGACGAAAGCCCTAGCTCTGCAGACACATGCATGGCATCAAGTACAAACCTGAGAGGTGTAAGCTTTCCTAGTTCCACCTCTATTTCACCTACAAGAACAATTTGCACTACGCAAGGCTGTGATGTGCTCTGAGTATTGTTTCATGCTGTCTGGTCACATTTGTTTATTAGACATTTAAAGCTGTTTCATGTAACAACAACAACAAAAAAAGACAATCAATTCATTAAGTAGCATTTGTTTGTGGGAAAGAAAACATACACTTGTATGTATAAATGCAGACTTTTATTGAACTTTGAACTCACTTTCCCTGGATAGATTATAATAGTTTCCAAACAACAACAAAAAATAATACCTGGTAACTAAAGGATGTTTTCTAGTGATAGGACCCAGTTTAGGACCATTACAAGCCAGTCGTTCATAAACCACAGTCCCCACAAGACAATTGACAGCCTGGAAGTAATTAAATTATGTGTTATTGAAATGCCTGCATTTATTTGCAATTTAAAACAACTCAGCATTAAACCACAGTAATTATAAGACCTGCTCTTGATGGTGATTCGTTTGTTTGTATTGTTCAGCATTCAGTTCCTCAATCCTCTTGCGAAACCAGTTACAACATTCTTCTATTGCAGCTGGTCCATTGCTTATCAGGGGACATTAAAAGCAGAGACAATTAGAATAATTTCTTTTTAAAACATGTAGCATTCATAACTAAAAGGAATGAAAATTAAGTTTTTCCCATTACTGAAAACAATTTCATTTATTTGGTTTTGCAAATTTAAATTCACTTGTGACTTTAGCTTTAACCAATAATACAATACCTGTGTGGTATAAATGTTGCTAATGCTATATTCATATCTACAGTACATCCAAGTCGTCTATAATCAGGATCCTGAACTACTTGAAGATGTTGATTTTGATCAGATTTAGTGCTCATTTTGCCTAAGAACAAGACAGAAAAGAGTATTCATAAAGTAAACCCAGGAATTATACTTAAGACATACAACTTAAAGCCTTAAGCAAGATATGTGTAAAGGCATTCTTGTATGTTTAAATCAGCACAGTAGATCTCTCACATAGAAAAGGAAGGATTATTTTGTTTTCCAACTCACTGTTAAGTTTTACCTGTAAATTTCTTGAACTATAAATATATAATATATGTACTTCAGCAACACACTCTTCCTTTACCTTGAGTCAGAAGGGTTTTGAATTGCTGCACAGCTTTGTTAACATCCACTTGGAAAAATTCCCATAGCTTAATTTTTGGATATATATCTTCTGAAATTATTTTACGAAGACACTGTAATAATAGAAATTGTGTTACAGTATTTTTAAGAAAAGCTAAGTGCTCATATGAATTGTTCAGAAAAAAAATACTGTGGACTAAAGAGTTCTTTCACTAAATTTATCGGCAAAGTATACACCATTTTTTGTGCATTTCCACAACTTTTGAGATACTGAAGTTTTATTCGGCTATTTACAGTGTTTATTAGCTTACACTTACATTCAGGTGATGATCATTTTCAATCAAGGGAGGGACCCCCTTAGCAATACATTTTCCATCAGCCACCATACAGGTCAAATGCCAGAGAGCTCTATCCAAGATCCAAGCTGGCTTCAGGTGAGGAGAATTTACAAGGTTATAGCCACATTCTGGATGCAGCCTGAGCCATTCACTGTTAGTAGCTTGTTCAAGAAAGGGAGAAAAAAAACAAAAAGAAAAGTAAGTACACAAGCTGAACACTTTGTTGTTTTGTGCAAAAGTCTTAACAACACAACATTACAGTATGATGGCATGTACAGTTAATTCCCATTTCAACTAAGTTTTTCCATGCCAATAGAAAACATCTTATGCAGAGGTGTGCATTACTGATAGCTGTTTATTTTGCAACAAATAGTTACTGAGACTGCAGAGAAACTTCGTTAGTTACATAAAAACATGCAATAGCACCACTAATTCTAAAACACTGCAAAAAACCAAAACAAAAATCACACTTTCATTACAGGAAATGCATCAAATAATGGACAGGAAATACTCTGTGTGTTGAAGGCCAAACATACACGCCAAACAAAGCTTTAAGATGGCCCACGTTCTTTATTTTTTGATACTCTTAAACCTACCAGATGATATATATACAGAGCCAGAAAGAACCAGTGTGCACACACACACTGCCCAACAAATAATTAACGGAAAATGCAGTTAAATGGGCTTTTAAGAAAGGATTAGCTGTGACACTGTTGTGTACACAGGAAGAAGCAGAGTGGCAGGAAGCAATGCCACCAACTCTTACAGAGGAAGATGAGTGCGCTGTCTGGGGCATGCAAATGGAACACGAGCACAGATCAAACACTGCACTCCCCAGTGTCTATTTTCTAAACTTCTCCCATAGCATCAAGTTCCAGAAGGTATGCTGGACATGAAGAATTAACTCAGAGAAGGTAACGACCCTTCACTAGAAAACAAATGCAATATTCTAACATGGTGTGCATACAGCAGTATAAGTAAATACATCTATAGCAGCTGTATGAGTAACTACATCTATACAAGAGAGCATTTTGACTTTTAGAAATACGATAACGAAGAAAAAACCCTCAAGTTAATATCTTTCAAATTCTGGAACTCTTCTAAAAACCTTGTTTAACTGAAAATAGTTTTCACATACTCTTTCAAATGAAAAAAAAAGCATGAAATGCATAAGAATAAAAAAAAATATTTTTCTTGGGTTTTATAATTTTTAAAAAATCATTTCTGACAGAATATGCCTTATTAGTACACTGTTTTAGAAAAGCAGCAAAACCCACTAGTAATATTTCACACAAAGGAACAAATTATTATATTGGAAACATGAAGAAAGAAGCATTAATCTGTCCGAAACTACAGCAGAAAAATTAACAACTAAAGCCAAGTTTTCTTAGTTCACAGAAGTTCAAACAAAAATGTCAAAGGGAAAGAAAAGAGTGTACTCTCTCAGTTTACAGTACAAATAGCTTTTCCGAACATCCTCTTAACATTACATCTCAAGACCATTATGAACACGGCAAAATTCCATGCTTATAATGTCAAACTACTTGTGGCAATTAAGATCTTCATGGTGTAAATGTCACCTACATCTAAACCCACCATAGTTACTTTAAAGTTACACGGAGCAATAATAAGCTCAGACTGTTAAAGGCTGTTTTATGCCACATAGATCTTCACATATAGTTGTTTGGGTTTTTTTAATACATACACTACCTCTGAAAAAAACGTTTTGTTTTTTTTTTCCAAAAAGCAAAACTAGCTTACTCTATTCATCTAGCAGGAACCATGAATTGCTATAAAGGTCTTCCATGAATGAAGATAGCTAATTATAAGAAAACAATATATCATTTAAATCTAAGGTGTCAGCATTAACACACACAAAAAAGTCAACAAGTCTTCCACCAATTCTGGTATGGAACAGAAGGATGTTTTCTGATCAGAAGGCAAGCTCCAACAGTTTACAACATAACATGGAAAAAAACCTATCTGGAGAAAAAATTTACCCAAAACATCCCTTGTGATCATATTAGTTACAGCTAGGGAGAAAATACACATAAGTATAAAAATGTGGGGATATTAAGATTGGGAATTACAGAAAACTATTGCTAAAATTCATTACACTTATTTAACAATTTCAGTTTTTCAAAGGACTGATTCATCACTATGTAAATTAAACACAAACTTAGTATTTAGTAGTGATGTTCA
The DNA here is from genome assembly GCF_000703405.1 of Apaloderma vittatum. NCBI lineage: Eukaryota > Metazoa > Chordata > Aves > Trogoniformes > Trogonidae > Apaloderma > Apaloderma vittatum. Next base: position 6,719 of record NW_009719458.1, on the reverse strand, counting down.
CTGCCCAAGACTACTTTTTCTTTCCCCGCCCCCTTTATAAAGCTGAGAAAAGGTGCTGTTTGACATGATTAGTCAAGTGCTTGGAAGTAGTAAATTGCAATTAGACAATAGTAGCCTCTTCTGAAAGATAAAGACGACATAATTTATTTCAGTTTATTTTTATTACTGAGCTACTGAAAGTTCAGAAAAGGATGAAGTAACTCTCCTTTTTCTGTCTCCTGGTGAAAAGTTCATGCCAGCCAGAGAATATAGCATTTCTTACTTGAGGGTAGTTGAACACGGTGAAGGAAACGACAGCCGAAAAAGGGCACATCTACCAAGTTACCAGCCAGGGTTTACAAGTTTATCTGTGATACTCCTGCTAATATGCCAAAGGTGCATCTATATTTAACATTAGCGTATGCATCTACTTTTAAAGTCGGGCCATAAATGCCGGCTTTCATCAGAGTCTAACAAACACTAACATCAAAAACCGATTCCCACTATTCTCTACTGCACAAGCAGTCCGCTCTCCATTCCACCGTAGAAGCCAAACACCTTTGTTTAAGCGCTTACTAGCGAGCTGTCTGACTTTGCAACAGGAACTGCGGGGGTATATTGTCATTTTTAGACAATAGTCTTGGCTAGAAAGTAGAAACTACAGACTGATAGAACTACTGTAAGCTGAGGGGTCATGAGCTATTAGAACTATCAGCATTAGAGGATTTACTGTGAGACAACTTAAGCTTCTAATGCAGACCTGCTGCAGAATTAATAACATTGTGCAAGTATTCATAATCTGCTCCAAATAACTTGACTGCACATTTTGTGTCTTTTATATTCAAATAGGCATAAGAAACATGTTTTACAATTACTTCATTCCTGCACATTAGGATGGTTTAATTTGACTAGTGGAAGTTACTGTTAAAATACCCTCAAAAAGGCTAAATTTCCATCTAATCAAGATCCAGACAAGAAGAATCCTAGAACTATTTCAAAAGTCCCCCTGAAAGATCCACAAGCCTATACAATATTATTGCTAACTCAGAGATTTAACAATGTATCTTTCTGCTTAACCTAAATTTGGCACTTAAAGTTTGGAGGCAGCTGTAAATCAAAAGCTTTTGGTTATAAACAACACGGGGGGCGGGGAGAGGGGGAGGGAGCAGAGATGAGTTTAAAAGTTTGAAAGCAGGAAACTAAATCACCAGATATACTTTGTTTAATTATGTAAATCAGGACCATGGTCATCCAAGAATTTCTATCTTGTTAGAAGATATTTCTCAACATCCATTCACCAGAGTATGAATGTTTAATTACCTATCCCAACAAGATTACTTGAAACTCTGAATGTAATCTGAAAAATTCCTTCCACAAAATGTAGCCAAATAACATTTTGGAGTCTAATAATTAGACATAGGTACTTTTTTCCATAAAACCAGTTTCCTTGGTAGCATGCAACAGCAAAAAGATGACAGGATCTTAAGCACACATAAGAGAAACTGGATTTCCAGTTCATCAAGTGCAATAAATTTTTTATCCAAAATTGGGAGAATGTTTAGAAGCCTAATTTGCTCAGACACATAGCCAGTAACTATACTTAGTAACTTTTCAGCAAACAGGCAGGGCAAACAAGAGGGCTCGCAGTGCACTGCAGGCTGATTGGGCAGGAATGTTTGGCAGCAGTAAACACCAAGGGAGGAGAGCAAACAAACCTTGGAATTCACAGATATCTATGTTTAGGGTTTTGCTAATTATTGTGACATTAGGATTATAGAAAGAGATTAAAACTGCATTATAAATGTAATCAAAGTCAACTCATTATCCAAAAAATCAAAAAAATTACCAATTAAGTACTATAATTTAAATTTCATCAGATCATACTGAAGAAAACCCACTGTCGCTCAAGCAATTAAGTAAAGCCTTCAACTCATTAGCATGTCTATACTTAAAAGAACACCCCTGCAAACACAAAGCTACTTTTTTTCCTTTCCCCACAGACTGAGCTGTAACATTTCCTCCCCTGCTTAACCCTTGCCTCTTGTCCCTGCTCTGCATGTTAAGACACCAATTAGAGCAGTTACTTTTAAGCAGCTACAAGCAGAGCACCCTGTTTAACAAGAAAGTACTTGGTTTATGTTCAGCAAATAATTCATATGGCAGATTCCATTCACTTATATGGGAGCCACACAGTGCAGATCATAAAAGTAAGTATATTATAAAAAACAGACACAGTTCATTCTTTTTAAGAAGGGCCCTGTTCACTCTTTCAGTAACAATATTAAACTCTCGTACATCTGTTACAGAGAACTTCAGTTATAATTGTAACGAGTTGTCCTGGATTTGACAGATTCAAACACAAGAGGCAACTAAGTTGATTAAAACAGCTACCAAAGAAACAGGTTCAAGGCAGGGGAAATTAAGGGAAATAATGAAATATAACTATAGAACCAATTTGGTTATTAACACTCACAAAAACACCATACCAGTATGATTGTAGACTACATCTGTGACACAAAGCATATTCCATTCATTCTTCATTTTTTCCACAAGAGCTCCTATGTCGCTCCAAGTGCACTTTTTATTATGGCTTGAAAATTCAGGATTTACTTCTAACTGATCAGCCAGTGAATAACATGATCTAGACAGTCCAAGCTTCTGCAGTGGTGTAAAATGAATCATGTTGTAACCTATGTAATAAGAAGCCATTCATTTAATAAGAAAACCAAATTTCAGTCAAAGTTCAAGCAGCATAGTAAGCTAGTTACAACAAGTCCATAAAGCTGGTGTTTGAAATAACCAGTGTAAATTAATCTGAATCTTTCCCTTGAAACTCAACCTAAGACAAGCTTTAAAAATCACCTTGTCAGTTCTACCAACTCCTAGTAAAAGAGAAGCTTTCCCAAATTAGGAAATCCCTGAGTTTTTGCACGTCTGCAACTACTTTAATTATTTCATTGACTTAATTCATTAACTAAATTTAATCTAGGAGAAAATATTTAGTCTACAAACTAAAGATCAAATGAGGTGTTTACACTAAAGCTCTTCAGCGTAACTTTGGGCTTTGATCACAAGAACAAAACGTATATCCTTTAATATGTGTATTACCTGTTTCTTTTGCAACTTTAAGCCTATCTTCCCATTCATGAAATGGTCCCAGACACTTAGCGAGGAACGTCTGGAGTGTAATACAATCCAAAGGTAACACATGATTATCGGCTCCAACACGCAAAATAGGATCCACAACGATGTAACCTCCACCACTTTTTTCATTTCTAGGAAAAATTAATTTTCATTGGTATAGTGAACACGCATTGCACCATCCAGTTTCAGAAAGAATTCAACAAGCATAGCTGTTTGAAAAACACAGTACCCCAGTACAGTGATTGGGGGGGAGGCAGGGAACAGGACTGCAGGTCACTTGAAGAAAACAGTACACTGATGTTCACCTCTTAGGGATCTTCTTTCTACTGAACTTCCAGGAATATAATTGGGATATAGAGCTTTAAACTGTCTGCAAAAGTGACATACCTTTGTTATTTTCTGAGACAGTACTGGTTCCTTCTTTTAGGATATGGACATAAAAAAAAAAGCAAGCATGACTGCCCATTTATACAAAGGCCTCCACTCGGGAGTACGGTTGGGAAGACATAGAAGCTAAATGCCCTTTTAAGCCTGAGGAAATCTAACCAACCGACTTCCAGAAACTCAGAATACCAGACTACAACCATTACAAACACTTGCACTCTTTTCTGCACTTGTTCTGTTGAAACAAAGCAAGAAGTAAAGAATGTGAAGTAAGGAATGCCAGAACCTCTGAGCTAAAGAGATAGAAAACAACCTTCAAAGTCAATGAAGAAAGTACAAATGAAGACACTAAGAATGCCAATGACTTTGTAAAAATGGCTTGCCTTTCCAACATTCACAGAAAATGAATCAACTTTGTTCTGTATATTCTCGAGGATATCTTTGCATCAGAAAGTATTAAGCAACCACCACAGATACTGACTTTCATCAGATACAGCCCATGGTTGCAATTTGAAAAATGCTTGGAAAATGTTCTTAAGAGCGATTTCTTCAAGTTAAAAAGCAGAATAAGGGAGCAGACTGCACTAGGCTGTAAGTATAGAATTTCACTTACCCAAGACTGAAATAGTACTGGTATGACCCAGAAATTTGGAGATCCAGCTTGCAGTATTTGTCAGAGTCATCTTCTTTTCCTGTGGGATTGTGCCATGACAGTGCCCTGAACTTGTGACGATCAAAAACTTCTCCAGAAGCTGGATAATTTGTGTATACAGTAACGGGCTTGCCTTGAAGAGTTGGGCCCAGTCGGAACTGTAGTTCAAAACCTCAAGACAAAACAGAGAAAACCAATTTGTCAGGAGGACTATAAATTTCTATTCTGATTACAAATCATAATCTGACATTATGTTAAGAAGAAAGTGCACTAACATATCTGCCAAGAATTTTGGCAGAATGGCAAATTTCTACAGCATCATCCCTTCATACTTCCCTAACGTTCTTTGCACTTTACATATAGTCCTTTACTTATATGGCACTACTCATCTTTCCAATTTGTTACTCTTTGCTATATAAGAAGTCTTAAAAACAAAATACAGCAAAACATCATGATCATCAGACTACATACAACTTTATGTAGATTTAGGATTATGTAGTATTTAACTATTTAGGCTTACTAAGTCTATATATTAAGCTGACTCATTAAAACATCTGAAAAAAAAAATTAGGAATGCATTCCAAACTCTTTCATTCTCCATTGAGTGTTTACTAAACAATGATAAACTCCTTATGCTTTTAGCTGTAAAATTATATATACTTCTGTGTAATTTACCTAAACTTTCAGAGAGATCAAAACAAAGGGGTTTTTTCACATATGCTGGAGGTCACATACACATAGAAAGAGCAGTGTTTAGGTTTAAGATATCCATGACAATGAGAACTTAAGTTAAAATATTAGAACCTAAAACCATGCTGTAGTATGTACAGTTGGATATGAAAAATTCAATTTAGTCAACACATTTCAGAGTAGGTTTCCACCTGCATGTATGAGGGCCACCACCTTGTGTAAGGCTAATTGCAGCATTGTTTCAAGTGACTGAAACACATATAAGTGCTTGCACAATAACTTCTACTAAACTACATGCCAGTCACGTAGTTAACTGTAGTAGAACACCTACTAGCCCTAGCAGTCTACAAAATTGAGATTAAAAGAAACTGAGTATTTGTAAACAGAGAAAGTTATTAAAACACAGAAAATTAATTATAGTGTGTAAAAGAAAGTTTAATCTGAACATCAAGTTCCAGTATTTTGAGAAAAAGCCACTTTCATATTAAATGTAAGTCTCATCAAGCTTACACTTTCTCTTGTTAATGTAATCACCACTGCACCAAAAACTATGTAAAGAAATCGTTTTAGGATCTGAATGTCCGTCAGGTAGAATGAAGCTCATTTAATTGCAAAAAAAAAATAATCTTACATGCACACACAAAAAAAAATCCCTTGTGGAAGGTTAAGTACACTCCTTCCAGGACTGTCCTGACATGTCATGATTTTATTACAGGGACTACTAAAATTAGAGCACAGGCATATATACCACTGATATCTTATTTCCTGTAACAGTTATACTGACATCAGGAATGCTGTGCTCAAAATTAGCAATGCCCTCTCAGGGACTGCTACCAGCAGAGGCAGTTTGAATGTTTGATAGTCTTGCACAAAATTTACACAACTGGAAGGACAAGTTAAAAAGGGAGGTTAGGGCCAACGTTGTGCTTTTTTACTACTGACATTTTCTTAGACTGTCAGAAAATTTTGAAATCAATATAGTTGAAGAAAATTCTTATTCTCAAGAACCAAAATCTTGCTCCCATGCCACTTTGGTATTAGGTTCCTAGATCAATAACAAACCCCATAAAATTTCAAGAGTAAAAAAAACTGTTGCATCATTAAAAATGGTTTTTAAAGACAGCGGCTTAGGTTTTATAGTCTGAATTTGCTGAGCAGCATAATAGCGGACCTCTTAGTAGTGTGGTTTTTTGTTTGGCTTGGTTTTTTGACTTTTTTCTTTTTTTGCAAACAGACCTAAGAAGACTTTCCGAGAGAAACGATGTTACATTCTTAGAAGGAGGCAGCCAGAATATTAACACAGCACAGCTATAAAGGGATCTGACAGGCAAGATAAGATTTATGAGGAGCTAAAACTCCCATATTCTGAAACCTTACCTCAGACTTCACAAACTGTTAGTTTTACTGATATATTTCCAAACAACAATGTTAAAAACGGAGTACTACATAATGCACTGCAGATAAATACTACAGAGCGTGACCTGTGAGGGCTTTTTCGGGTCACTGAAGTACAGGCTATAAAAGCAGAGGTCCCATCCTGCTGGGCCTGTCTAAAAAATGCTTTGCATTTCATTCCCATGAAGCTTGATGGCTCCTAGCTGACCCGCTCGCCATTTCTCAAGGGTTTTACGAGTCAGACCAAACCACGACTGGAGCCCACAGAGCTTTGCAGGGGAAGCGAGCATGTCCGAAGCAGTTTCACATTAAAACTAGTGAAAAGGGGAAAGGAAAGAAAAACCCAGAACACCACAAAAAGCAAATGGCACCGCAGGCTGAGCTCCCCTTCCGTTGCCACCCGAAGAAGGCGGAGAGCTCCCGGCCGTGCCCCGCTCCCGGCCCGGCGGCTCCCCGCAAAGCAGGCGGCCGAGGA
>NW_009719457.1:722-1990 GCF_000703405.1 Apaloderma vittatum | reverse complement strand
CGGCGATGGGCTGGGGCGGGCAGCTCGGCCATCGCCGTCCGTCCCTGGGGGGATCGGTCGGAGCCACCCCTCTGCAGGGCCCTTCTCTGCCCCGCTTCGCTTTTGCTTCCCCTTCCCAGGGACCGACTTGGGATCTCTGAGCGATGCCCTGAGGAGACCCCGGCTTTCGGGAGCCGGGTGGGCGATGGCAAAGATGCGGGCAGCGATGGCTGTGGGAGTCATCTAGAAATGACCTCCGATTTCACACTGCATCTCTTCAACCACGGCAGCCTGACTGGGCTTTAAAAAATCCTTTGTTTTCTCCGTCAGGATAGATATTTTACGATGAAGTTCTGTGTTCAGCCTCTTTTGCTTGCTTGTCACTGCCTGCTTTCCTTTCAGCCTTCACTGGTGTGTGTTTAGCCGATTCTCTTTGAGAGCTGCCTAGAGCTATCTATGCTCACTGTTACTACATGTATATAAATGTATGTGTATAAGTGGGCATAGGTGCACAGGTTTATCCATATCTATATAACTTACCACAGCCCTCGAACTTGTATTTGAGTGCTATTTAAGCGTGCATATGCATGCAGATATATGCCTCCAGACAGGCACACATTGTGTAGTAGACTGGAATAGATAATTCTACAGAATGCAGGAGTAAACCTAACAACTCAGAAATCAGTGAGAAAGAAAGAAAAGACAGAAAGAAAAGGAAGCCTTGCTTTACTGTTAGTGTCTGAACACAAAGTGAGTTTTTGTCTCAGCGATTAATCTCCCTAGGAGTAGCAAACTGAATATCCTAAACTCGTGGTAAAAGCCAAGTGTATCTGTTTCTCAAAGGAGGAAGAATGTTCTCTTACCGTGGAAAATGAAATCAAATTTAGTGACAGGCGTTTGCGTACAGCAAGGTCGATGGCCAAAAAATAATCCTCACGCACACAAACACACACAAACATTGCCTCTTAGAATATGGAGCTGTAAGCAAACGACGTTTAACGCCTAGCTCTTTTTTATTAGAAAGAAAAAGGAGGGGGAAAAAAAAGTTTTAACAATCTCTTTTGCGAAGCACATACATTGCAAATCCAGCCGCGTTACCGTACTAAAGGAAATGAAAAAATGCTTCGGTTTGAGAGGACAAGTCCTTTATTTCCCTTATTGGATACGTTTCATGTATTTTCCCCGACACTCCGGCTTAAGGACATGCCTTCTGAAACACAAACACACGCATAACTCGCACACACACATGCACACAGACAGATAAGATATGTATTAGATCCTGACACATA
>NW_009719457.1:0-691 GCF_000703405.1 Apaloderma vittatum | reverse complement strand
AGGGGGGAGGGGGGGAGAGAGAGAGAGAGAGAGAGAGGGAGAGAGAGAGATCCTCCTACCTGGAGCCATAGATTGCAAGATACGTAGTGTTACCTGGGGAAGTCAGAACAAGTAAAAACACATTGAACTTCGGGGCTCTATGAGGCAGTTGATCAAGATCAGTGCTTGCTCATTTTCTCCCTCAGACTGTCTGTCTTGGTTTTTTGTTTTATCGTTTGAGCAGCTCTTTCTATTTTTTTTCCTCCCTCTTTAGTTTTAATATCGGAGCTGGTTTCGGTCAGCATGGCTCTGGGAAGAGCTGCTTATCTGCACCGTGTTGATTTTTTACAGTTCGGCCGGCTTTGCTCCTGGGTAGCTTCAGCAATGCTCTTGACTGGGATTTAATCGACAAGATCAGTTCGACTTTTCGTGCAATTTTTATGGCTCAGTCCATTCTCTAGATCATGCACAGAAACTTTCGGAAGTGGATTTTCTACGTGTTTCTATGCTTTGGAGTCATCTATGTCAAATTAGGGTAAGTCCTTGTGCACGACAAAACTTGGCTTTTGGGTCACGTTATCAGAGAGTTGCGAAGAAAACGTTGCAAAGGGAAAAAGAAAAAAAAAAAAGAAAGAAAAATGTGATTATTTCTCTCTCTCCCTCCTCCCCTGGGTGTCCAAGCGGTGGCAATCCCCAGAAGACGCCCCCCTTT
>NW_009719456.1:0-558 GCF_000703405.1 Apaloderma vittatum | reverse complement strand
CAAGCTCATGTTGAGGGGGGGAGCAGCCTCGGGACCCCCATCCCCAGGAGCAGGACTGGTGGGATGGGATGCTAGGTGTCCTGGGCTGTGGGATGCTGTGGGATGTCCTGGGGTCTGGCATGCAGGGGGATCCTGTGGGATGCTGTGGGATCCTGTGAGATGAGGGATCCTGTGGGATGTAGGATGTTGTGGGATCCTGTGGGATGAGATGGGATGCAGGATCCTGTGGGATGCTGTGGGGTGAGGGGTGCAGGGAGCCGTATGGGGTATTCAGGGCTGTGGGATGCTGTGGGATGCCGTGGGATGCTGTGGGCTATATGGGGTACTCAGGGCTGTGGGATATTTGGGGCTATGGGATGTCGTGTGCTGCGGGATGCCAAGAGATGCTGCGGGATGGGATTGCTGTGGGGTGCCCTGGGCTGTGTGATCCCACACAAAGCCACGCACGGGGACATGCTGGCCCGATGCAATGCAGGGACAGCCCCAGCTCTGTCTCCAAGTACCAGGGTGCTGGCCATGGGGGTGCTGCTTTTGGCCCCCAGACCCCATGCCATGTTC
>NW_009719455.1:0-8873 GCF_000703405.1 Apaloderma vittatum | reverse complement strand
CAGTTCTTTATCCACCGAGTGGTCCATCTGCTGAATCCATGTCCCTCCATTTTAGAGACCAGGATGTCATGTGGGACAGCGTCAAATGCCTTGCACAAGTCCAGGAAAATGACATCTGTTGCTTTTCCCATGTCAACCAGCGCTGTAGCTCTGTTGTAGAAGGCCACTAAATTAGTCAGGCACGACTTACCCCTAGTGAAGCCATACTGGCTATCACCAACCACTTGATTATTTTTTATGTGCCTTAGTACAGCTGCCAGAAGAATCTGTTCCATGATTTTACCTGGCACAGAGGTGAGGCTGACTGCTCTGTAGTTTCCCGGGTTGTCTTTGAAGAAGTAGTAAAGGAGAGATGATACTTGTTGCCAAAGGGATTAGGAATTTGAGAACTATCTCTCTCTCTAGGCTATAAACCCCAAATCAGATCTGATAGATCAAGTGATATTAGAAGAGGAGATCTCCAGGGCTCAGTAGACTTAAATATTGCAAGCAACTATTATTCTCTTATCCATCTCAACATACAACTTCACGCTGTGTATTAAACGTTGATGTGACAATAGATCAGTAACTTAATAAGGAAAAAACAACCCACAAACCAGTCCAAATTTCTGTTCAACTCGAACTGCATGAAGGATGACTTTTAGCTGTTCATTTATTTACAGCTTACTTCTGTGTAGCAAAATTTGTTTCCTCTCCATGAGTGCTACACAGCCACAGCTGGATATACCAGAATGGTGCAGGAACGTGGTTAAGATCTCTGAGACTTGATTGTAATTTTCTATATTGCATTGAAATGACTCCAGCTAGAAATGAGAGACGGACTGGACCATGTTCAAACAGCACAGTCAGTGAATCTGCACTAGACCTTTAATCCTCCGTGCTCCAAAGCCACCCAGTTCTACACAGAGTTACAGCGAAAGCAGGTACTCAAAATCCTTTTGCTTGGGGAGACTTGCTGCGGGTTTGTACGAGTTCATGCCGTGGCACAGCTGATATGTAAAGAAACACCGTGTGTGTGACATGCTGTACTAAAAGGACACACCACAGGGACATCATTAAATTAAGTTGCAAAGATGTGGCTTCAGCACAGGCAGTGTTTACAACACACCAAGCTGAGAATTTAGCACGCTCCTGTAAGTCTTTAGAGCAGTAGGGAATGCAACTTTGTTCTTGCCTCTTTTTGTGTCTAGTTCTGCATTAAAGTAAAATATGTAGCACGCTTTCTGTCAGCCGGTCACCTCCACTGCTGTGCAGGGCTGTGCAAGCAGCAGCTGATGGCTTCGCTCTGGGCTCAGGGAAACAAAACCTGCCTCCCCAAGAATGATGCGTTTGTGTCTTTTCACTTCTTCTGCCCCCCGCTCCTTCATGTCTTAATCCCTGGTGATCTCTTGAGGAGTCGAGAGGTGTCATTCAGCTGTTTGGTTAGAACCAAGAAAGGTTTTGGGGTCTGGACGTGCCAGCGCAGGCAGAGCTGGTGATGGGGAGCGGGGCTCAGCCAGGCAGCAACCACCCGCCCGGGTACCTCCACGCTGCGATGTGCTACCCTTCGTGGGAGGCTGGAGGTTCCTCTTCGGTCACTGGGTTTCTTCCAGGTTGCCTGGGAAATTTTTGAAGTGAAATGCAAAAGTTGCTCAGACCAATTATGGTGAAGTGAATATGTTTGAGGATATTCATGCCTTTTTAGGTTTGTAAAGCAGCTCCTCTGAACAGTCCTCTGCAGGGGTCTGTAGGTCTTGGTAGGCAATTTTATCTTCTAGATTGCAACTTGGATATGTGTAGTGCACAAAAGCAGCGGCCACTAACACCATTCCAACTGCCTATGTCTTCATAGTCAGTCAAGTTTTTACTTTAATTGGGTCTGACAGCTCCAGTCCTGTTACCTCCTGTACAGATATCAAAATAACAGTATTTATACCTGATAAACAAAGATTGCACTTGTTTCTCTTTTATTTGATTGGTTGGTTGTTTTTTTTTTCCTCTTCCAGTACGAAAGTGGCTCTTCCAGTATGAAAGTTCCTCTCATCCAATATGAAAGTGGCTGCTAAAGAATCTGCTCAAAAAAGAAAGGTGAAAACATTTTTGTCAACTTAGTCTATAACCTACCTTAAAAAGCCTGATTTGAATTCCACAGACAAAATCTTTCTCCCTGATAATTATATCACAACCAAGATCCATTTGATGGAAGATATTCCCTTTAGCAAATTCTTCTTCTGCCGCTTGCCAGTGTATACATGCTGACGGCACCTATTTCTGTGTGTCCAGGTCAGGGAATGACAAGCAGAGACTGACTCGGTGTAAAGTAGGTGTATCTGGGAATATGGGAATTACTCAGTCTTGGATACGAACTCCCTATAAAGCCATGTAATACAAGGAAATGTTTGTGTAGTGTCCAGTATAATTGAGCAATAAGGCTGAAAGGACTTGTCAAAGGACTCCAGTTCTGCCCAGTTGGACATGCACCCTTGGCTCTGAAATTCAGGCCCTAGACGTGTACAAATGTGTACATATGATGAGCCTAGTTAAAGGGAAACTAATTAGGAGTATAGACAATGCACCCTTCTTCCGACAAAATTACTGTAGTCTCTGATCCATAAATCTGACATTTACACATAGTTATATGCTACTGCTTAGTGAATACCTGATTAAGGAATACAGCTGCCAAGTGAATAAACTTGTTGTTAATCAAATGGTACTATAAAGACAGATCATCAGGCCTATTAGAATATACTCATTCGGCAGATAAATCTGTATGCTGCAGCCTGTTAGTGCAATGTGTAATGCAAATCAAATTGTTCTTTAGAGCTAAACCTTGAGCTTTGCCAGAATAAAAGAGACTTTACATGGAGGCAGATGAGATGAAATCCCATATTTTTACCGAGGGTGTGAGAGCCCTTGGCATTATGTCTTCTATTGAAAGTAAATTTCACCCTAATTGAACACTAAAGACGGAGAAATGCTTAAGCCTGTGCGCTGAAGATTTTACTGTGGTATATAATTGCCTCTCTCTTTTGTTAGTGTATCTAATTCAGCAGTATAAATTACCAGCTTAATTTTTTTCTTATTGTGTGATATACTAATGCTATTATTTTGTACTAGCAAGAATTAGCAACTGGCATTTACGTTTACAGATCCAGGGAAAATCTAATAACAACATTGGTCTAAATATTACATTAAAGGGCTGAAAAGATAGCCTGAGGTAACCATGGAATGGCCGCAGTGTTTACGGGGAACTGTCACAGCACTACAGCGACTTTCATGAGCTTGGAAAATTTGGTACACTTTTGAATTCAGATCTGAAGAGCTATTTGGGGGGATTTCATTTTATTATGAACCATGAAGAGCGTATTTCTGCTTCAGATATCGATGAAGGGCAGATACAGGACCTCCAAAGCAGCCCATGCTGTGAACTGCCCTCTCTTCCTGAGTTTATACATTGCCGTGGTGAAGAACCTGACTATACCTTGACTTCAGTCCCTCACCAAAGCTGGGCAGTATTTTGATGAGAAATGCTACATCTGCACAAAGCTGAAGCGTGCAGGGCGGGTTTATATTCAGCACAACCCTTTTTACCCTAACCATGTACAACGCACACAAAACTCCTGGTTACCTGGCAGGAGTGAGGAATTGGGCCAGGTGGCCCATTTTTTCACCTCCAGCCTTTTTTCACTTCTACTCTCCTGTTTGCTTTCCTCTCTCAGCCTATTTATCAGCTGGGGAGTATTTGTTAATAGCAGTAAATATCATAGTCCTGCTTTAGGTTATGTTCAGTTGAAATTATTCCTACTAGGTTTATTAGTATCTGTGAAGAAAAAGTCCAAGAAGAAGGGAAAAACTTTAGAGAGGTTAGGAAGAACAGATATTTCCTGGTATTGTTTCATTTTCTCTAGCTGTGGGGGACTGGCTGAGAAAGTGGGAAAGGCTTGGAGAAAAGCAGGAGTAGGCTGGACTACGATTTCCTCCCACACCGCTGGCAAGGGAGCTGGGCTGGTGCAAGGGAAAGTCAAGAGATGTCAGCATATCTAGGGAAAGCCTGGAGTCCTTGGCTTCTCTCCAGGAGCAAGGTGGAGGAAATCATTGTGACTATCCCTTGGTTGCTGGTCTGCTCCTGGCACAGAAGAGCAGCTTCCCATTTTAGCTGCTGCCCAGGCTCAAATGTGGAAATCTAATCTAGTGGCTTATTAATTGCATTTATCATGTACTTTGATCATCTCACGTGAAACTTACTCATTAATTTGTCTCTGAAGGTTTGCTCTTAAGAAACCTTTAGAGCCGCTTCAGAAAATGTTTTTCGAGCCAGACATTCTAGATAATTTCTCTTTAAATCCCAATTAAATCTCCTCAGTCTACTCCATTCGCTGTCCACAGAACTGTGGTGGCAAGTGCACCAAATACAGGTCAATCTGCTTCTTTTGTGCTAGGAACCTTTCCCTCCTCGTTGACTATCCAGTGGGCAAACAAGAGGGTCAGCTCTTTAGAGGCTGAGCCACATAATCCAGTAAATGAAGTGGAGAAAATTAACACTCGAATGGACAGGAAGTTTCTTTGTCTTCCATTGACATTCTTCTATCTGTTTGCAGATGTGTGCAGATGTGTATGTGCATGCACACACACTACAGTGCTTCTTGAGCACTTGGAGCTGGTCCTGGTGGTCTCCCTGCTTTGGTGGGAATCTACTCCCGAGCAAACTCTATTTCCATAACGAAGCAGCTTTCTAGTACGATTAATGGGCTAGATGAAGGCTTTAGATATTCTTTTTTTTCCTAGTATACAGTATATTATTTTTTCCTCTAGCATATATTCACAGTCTTGAAAGTTTTTCTCTCAGAATTTGCACAGAAGCTTTTCTTCACTGTGAGAAGTTTCAGCTGAGCTTAGTTTTGCACTCATCAGCATTTCTCAGGTTTCATTGAATAACTGAAATGTTGCTGAGAACATGAAATATTAGTTTTGACAGAATCCTGGACGTTTTGCAAACAGTGGAGTCTACCCTCATGTTGCAGCTGTGTCAAAAGGTCATTTTTTTATTTGTACTTTTTTTATTTTTGAAGTTGACAAAACAAAACCAAGCAGCGCTATTTTGTTTGAGAATACAGAGGCTCAGCAGTAAGAAATTTGGAAACCTATATTCAGCAACATCAAATGTGTATAACCTTGGAAAAAAACAAGGCTTCTCCTGAAAGCAGTAAGTGACAATGGGAACAGAGGATGACTGAGAAGTTATTTATTTATTTCTTTTTGGGGGGATGTTGCGTATCAAGAGGGAGAAATTGGCAAAAAATACGTAGAAAATTCACAAAAGAGAGAAGAGAAAAGATTAAGCACGGATTATAAGCATGCTATCTGAAGAATCGGGTCTTGTGTATGCTTTGGTTATGCATAGCTCTCTGATCTCACATCACTCCCATCCATCTCCCTTCCTGTCTGTTCTCTTCCTTTGTGTCATCCGAAGTGAAATGGCAGGAAATCTGTGAAAAGACCTATCTGCTGCCTTGCATTTATATATCATCCCTTGCGAAGGGTTTCAAAACCTACGGGAGTTTCTGAATACTGTCATAATACAAGTTCAACCTTCCTTTTCTATTTACCAGAGTCAATATGCATATAGATGAGTGTTCCAGTTTTATTCTAAGGCATATACAGTTTGAGTGGTTTAATACTTTCAGTTCAATTCCCAGTCCCCATCAGCAGTCCCGTTGTGCTGGGGCATTTCAACCGCCAGATTAGGAGATGGACACCGATTGCTAATAGCTCTTGCGTGGCTGAGTTGAGCGGAGCGAGCGCTCGGTTTCATTTAGCTGAGGTCCTCCTGCCCCATCAGTCCCACCCAAAGGCTGCAGTATGTGTTTTGTCATCTCCCATATCAAAAAAAATATGTGGAAAGGCCTAGGGGTTTGCACCAGTAACAAGTGTGAGAAAATTATTGAATCCACTGTGATGATAATCGTGGCCTTAGCAAATTGAAATTAATGCCCCATCTGAACAGTTCTGTGTGCCCTGCCTTGATGTTCCTCATTTCAGGTGAATCTCTCTAGACCTGAAGGCTGTTTGGAAATGGCTGATGGTGCCCATAACGTCTCCAAACTGAAATTAGACACATTTCCTCACATGTTGACATTAATTTGAGTTGTTATAGCTGTAATCTGTTTATTTTGATAGCATTTCTAATAGAATTCCTGGGGAGACAGGCTTCACTCCATGACTGAAGTTGGGGAAAGGCAGTGAGCAGCCATAATTTGAAAGGTTAATTTGAAAATGGTTTTTCCCAACAGAATTTTTCCAAATTGTGAGGTTATTTGAAAACGTGGTGTTGTAATAGCTGATACTGTGGCTGGGAAAACAGGCTGGGTGTTGCAGTGGGAATACACTAGCCTTTCATTTTCAGGTATCAGTATTCAACTCCACCTTGACTCCAAGTAAAATGTAATAATAAATAAATGCCATAAAGTAAAAGTAATAGATTCATTCTACTCCCTATATACAAAGTCAATATACAGGCCAAAAGTCCAGGTCCAAACTGCAGTTTTCTACTAAAAAGACTTTTAAGTATTGACCAGAATAAACTGGCTGAGCGTGTTTCATGACGTTTAACAATGCCAAGTGCAAGGTCCTGCACCTGGGTCAGGGCAATCCCAAACACAAATGCAGGCTGGGCAATGAGTGGATTGACAGCAGCCTTGTGGAGAAGGACCTGGGGGTGTTGGTGGATGAAAAACTGAATATGAGCCATGGGTGTGGGCTCAGCACCCAGAAAGCCAATGGCATCCTGGGCTGCATCAGAAGAGGGTTACAGGAAAGATGGAGAAAGACTGTTCGTCAGGGGCTGTAGTGACAGGATGAGAGGTAATGGCTTTAAACTGAAAGAGGGTAGATTTAAATTAGATGTAAGGAAAAAAGTCTTCACTATGAGGGAGGTGAGACCCTGGCATAGTTGTGGCAGCCCCTCCCTGGCAGTGTTCAAGGCCAGGCTGGATGGGGCTTTGAGCAAGGGTGGGAGGTGTCCCTGCCCACAGCAGGAGGGTTGGAACTAGATGATCTTTAAGGTCTCTTCCAACCCAAACGCTTCGATGATTCTGTGGTAAGAATAGTGAAAAAAGGCTCACAAGGCAGAGAGTCCTGACAATCTCCTTTGAGCAGAATCTAGCTGGGTCCTCCAAAAAAAGTCCACCTACACAGGGACCACCATGCTGATAGAGAACCCGTCTGCTGCCCCACACCTTCACAAAAACTCTCAAGATGAGTCAAAGTTAAGTGAAAACTAATTATCTCGTTTATTAAATATCATTGAAATCCAACAGTCTTTCTGGGGACATTCTGGGGTGGAGATGACTGTCAGCATTAAATATAACTCGATTTAGGAGGATGGGATGTAGCAACTGGCTGTTGGTTTTGAAGGGTAAAATGTCACTGGTGGCAGATTTCTAAGCCAGTGCAATTCAGCAGATATTTGATACATTTATTTCCTTCTGCTGACTTTATGCAGTGGAGCAGGAGTGGTTTGCAGAGATTAAACAATATTCTGTCCACAAATTACAATCAATAACTTATTTATAGAGCTGCTGATGCCCCCACCACAAAGCAGACCTGCCAAGTGGCTGCAAAAATCCCGAATCAAATGCGCTTCATCTCCAACTCATCTATGCAATTGGCCGTCTGTGACCACAAATACAACACAATCTCTCCAGCAGTTGTTTCACTTGATAATTGTAGTACATAAATAAATATGATTCCTGAACCTAGTAGTGCTGATGGTTGTGTCAGATCTATGTGCTGCCTGGTTATTTCCTGTATACGACAACGTACACAGTAACGTAACTGCTTATTGGGATTTTTCAGGAATCAATTTCTTCTCGTGAAAGGGGGCTGGTCAGACCCTGGCTCTGTGTTTTACCTCCTGTAGATGCTCAAAAGAGCAAATCACAGAGCAGTATTGGGAACGTGATAGAAGATCAAAGCCCAGTAACTGTGTTTTTTTCATATTCCTTTTGACAAACCCCTTCGCGCTATGGCAGCAGTGGTGTTTTGAGAAGGCTGATAGCAAAGTTCAGTGTAAGTGCAGTTCTGCACTGTTGGTAGGCTGTGCCATCACGTTCCTCTGGGGGCTAAAAGGCATCTGAGATGGTATGCCAGCAGTGAGATCATTAGGAGGCCTGGCAGCAGCTTCTTCCAATGGGAGAACGCCCCAAAGTACTCTCTTCTTCCAGTAGCTGCCTTTCTTCTCCTCACTGGGTGCAAGACACCCTGAGAATGGTGCTCATTAAATTCTAAATCTCTTTTTTTCATCTGGTACCCAGCACTGAGAAAGGATGTTTCAAAACACATCATAAACATGAGTGTGATGCCCACAGCAACTGAGAGATCATGTAACCATCTACTGATAAAGAGACATTTTTAAGAACAGTCCATGAAAACACTGGAGAGCAATGCTGGAAGGATTATTATATCCCTGAGTTTGACTTCCTGCCTGACAGAGACCATAGATTCTGTTAAGTGACTGGAAATAAAGCAAGTCCTATCCACTTATTTCTATGTGGGAAGATTCTGGTGGTAGGACATAGCTAGCCAGGGTGCAATATAGGCAAGACATGAGGGTTGATGCCTCTGGATCGAAGCCTCATCAGGTGATTTGACTGTAAGTCCCTAGGTTCATTTCTTTTGTACATCCTTTTGGTCACCATTCCTCTTCCTTGAGGCTTTTTGGCCAAGAGTGACCTTTTGTGGGTCACCAGCACCTCTCTGAGTCTTCACCACGGGTCTCAGTGCACAGCATTTGTACATGGAGCTCCTGTATCTGAAGACAAGTTGCACATGAGAATCGGTTTGAACAGTTTTATCTCTCAGAGTTGTGATGACACAAAACTGGGAGGAGTGGTTGA
>NW_009719454.1:0-817 GCF_000703405.1 Apaloderma vittatum | reverse complement strand
GTGAGTTTTTGGTTTTGTGAGGTTTTTTTTAATTTTTTGGTGTTTTTTGAGTTTTGTTTTGGAGGTTGTGTTTGTTTTGGAGTTGTTTGGTGTGTTTGTATTTTTTAAGTTGAGTTTTTGGTTTTGTGAGTTTTTGGGTTTTTTTAGAGTTTTTGGGTTTTGGAGTGTTTTTGGGTTTTGGAGTGTTTTTGGGTTTTGGAGTGTTTTTGGGTTTTGGAGTGTTTTTGGGTTTTGGAGTGTTTTTGGGTTTTGGAGTGTTTTTGGGTTTTGGAGTGTTTTTGGGTTTTGGAGTGTTTTTGGGTTTTGGAGTGTTTTTGGGTTTTGGAGTGTTTTTGGGTTTTGGAGTGTTTTTGGGTTTTGGAGTGTTTTTTTGTTGGAGGTTTTTTTGGAGGTTTTTTTGGAGGTTTTTTTGGAGGTTTTTTTGGAGGTTTTTTTGGAGGTTTTTTTGGAGGTTTTTTTGGAGGTTTTTGGTGTGTTTGTGTTTTTTAAAGTGAGTTTTTGTTTTTGTGAGGTTTTTTTTGGAGTTTCTGGAGTTTTTTATTCTTTGGTTTTTTTGTAGTTTTTGTTTTTTTGGAGTGGTTTTTTTTGAGTTTTTGGTTTTTTTGGAGGTTTTTTTTTTGGAGTTTTTGTTTTTTTGGAGTTTTTGTTTTTTGGAGTGTGTTTGTTTTTTGAAGAGTTTTTGTTTGTTGGATTTTTTGGTTTTTTGAGTGTTTTTAATTTTTGGAGGGTTTTTTTGAGTTTTGATTTTTTGGAGGTTTTTTTGGAGATTTTGTCTTGGAGATTTTGTCTTGGAGATTTTTTCTTGGAGATTTTTTCT
>NW_009719453.1:566-786 GCF_000703405.1 Apaloderma vittatum | reverse complement strand
GGTTGGCAGGGAACGAGGTCTCACCCTAGGGGATAAAAACCAGGAGTTGCA
The DNA here is from genome assembly GCF_000703405.1 of Apaloderma vittatum. Taxonomy (NCBI): domain Eukaryota; kingdom Metazoa; phylum Chordata; class Aves; order Trogoniformes; family Trogonidae; genus Apaloderma; species Apaloderma vittatum. The sequence goes on along the minus strand of NW_009719453.1, from coordinate 735 downwards.
TTCTTCCCTCTCCCACAAATCCTCGTCCCTCCTGGGAGTCCGTGACTACCCACATGCTGCGTGGGGGCATTTGGGGGCTCCCAAGAGCTCCTGGGGGGGGGGGTCAGCACCCTGACCCCCCCTCACAGGGAAACGCCCCTGCTGTTTAATCACCCGCTGGGGGGGGTCC
>NW_009719453.1:0-428 GCF_000703405.1 Apaloderma vittatum | reverse complement strand
TTGCCAAGGCTCACGCATGGGTCTCATGGGGACACAAGGGTTTTCCCAGTGTGACAGCCCAGTTTGCCATCGTGCACGAGATGCTGCTGGGAGGAGCACATGATCTGGCGGCAGCTGGTCTGGCGGAGAAAAATCATCGTTCCTTGCTGAGAGGAAGCTCCTTGTAAGCTCTGGCTCTGCCCTGGTAGCTCTCCACAGTGTTTTTTTCAGGGTTTAGAGGCTCTGGAGCAGGAGTTGTTGCTGCTGGAGGAGGAGAAACAGGCGTGGGGAGCTGGTGGGTGTCCCTGTCCGTTCCTGCTGGGACAGAGGGCGAGCTGGTGAGCATCTCACCTTGGTTCTGGCTCAGCTGAAATCAGTGATACTCCATCACGTCCAGCATCCCACGTATTTAATAAGGGTGTTTTACAGCCTGAGCTTCGCTCCCATGT
>NW_009719452.1:1274-1566 GCF_000703405.1 Apaloderma vittatum | reverse complement strand
TGGCGAGGCTGGAGCCCGCTCACTATGCACGTGCTGGTGCTGGCTCTTTCCAGGCACTCCAGGAATAAGCATTTTGGTGTTTTTGCACCCAAGGAAGCCTGCTTTGGCCATGCCTGGTCCTCAGAATTTCATCTGCTGAGAATTCCTCCCGCTTCTGAGCAGAGATGGGTGGGGGGCTCCCAGCTCGGGGGGGTGCAGTGGAGCCGGATCCCAGCCCCGCGCAGACAGTGCTCTGCACCGTCCCTGTTCCATGGCAGGGACAGAGAGGCTGAAGCTCCAGGGGCTGGGTGAC
>NW_009719452.1:638-1186 GCF_000703405.1 Apaloderma vittatum | reverse complement strand
GGTTGATGATGGTTGGAGGAAGGCGCTGGTGCTCGCACATCACAAGGGTCAGTGTCCCAGGGTACATCCCCAGCTCCTGGAGCCAGGGGACGCAGCGAGGCACATCCAAAATCCTGCCCAGCCTCCCGAGCCTGTGGGGCAGCACCCAGATGTGGAAAGCACCCAGCAAGAGGGGTTTTCCACAGTCTTCAGGATTCTGAGCCAGTTTTGGGTGGCCTGGCTCCCCTTTTCTGGCTTTTCTGCTCTCACTCACTGTAAATAGGTATTTTCTCTTTTCCGAGTGCCACCGTGGGTCTGGGGAAGAAAACAGCCAAGACTGGTGAGTGCAAGCGCCAGCTCTGGCCATGGGCACGTCCACTGACGCATGAAGCAGCGAAGAGGCCACGGTACCTGCAAGCTGGGGAGAAATTTAGACATTTAATAGGGGAGAGGGGCAGAAAGAGCAATGCAAATCAGTCGGTTGGCATTCTGGTTCTGGGCATGGGTAAAGCTGAAGTTTTCCATCCCTCATCACTCTGGCAGACCAACACACAGCCAGAGCCCCCGCC
>NW_009719452.1:0-545 GCF_000703405.1 Apaloderma vittatum | reverse complement strand
CGGGGGGGGAGCGGGGCCGAGCCAGCGGCGTAGGGGCGGGAGGCAGGATGGCTTCACTCGCCGCCTGTGAGGCTTGGACTTGTCATGAGGGGGAAAAGGTCATCAAGAGAGTGAAAAGCAAATAAACAGCCAAGAGACTCGGCCGGACACTGGAGCAGGGATGGGGCCAGCAGCTGGAGCATCCCCAGTCACCAGTAACGTGGTGCCAGCTGGTTGGGATGGGGCTCAGTTCAGTAAATGGGGTGAATTTACCCGACAGAAAAAATCTGCAGGTGGGAGCTCAGGGGGCAACTGGGTAGGAAAGGAAGCGTTGGGGGAGAAGGGTCCTTGAGGTGCTGCAGAAGGCTGAGCCCTGTGAAGCGTTTGCACATGGTTAGGGATGCGAGGGAGCTCACAGGAGCTTCCAGCCAGCCTGAAAAGCAAGGAGAGGACACAGCGGAAGCATTTCTAATGCCCCTGGAGGTGGGGAAACTGAGGCACGGTGGGGGGTTGGCAGGCAAGTGGCCTTGCAGGCCCCTCCCGCCCCCCAGCACTATTTCCCACTG
>NW_009719451.1:4095-4582 GCF_000703405.1 Apaloderma vittatum | reverse complement strand
CCAGCTTAGCTCTGGGCAGAAGCTGCCCAGCACTGGTTAATAATTAAAGCAAAAAAGCTTTGCAGGAAGAGAAACCCAAGCTCGCCTAGAGCTCCCGCCTAGAAGCAGACACGGCAAAGGGCAGAGCGTGATGCTGGCACCCCAGCAGCTCCCCTCTGCTCCGCTGTGAGCTGCAATTCAGGGCAAACACCTGCGCAGCGCAGACCCCAACCCACGGCACCCTGGGCAAGCCTCAAGGTTCCCGAATGCCGCCCAGGTGGAAGAGCTGCCTGCCCCACGGCTGCTGCTCCTGCCCCACGGCTGCTGCTCCCCTGGCACCTTCCCCAGCCAACACGAACTTTGCTCCCAACAAACCCGCCAGGGAGCCAGGACTTGCTGATTTATTGATCACGGGTGTGTTATCGATCACAGCCAACGGAGAAAAGGGTGTTGGCAGAAGAGCCGGGCGCTGTCACGCAGCGGTGCCCAACACCCTGAAAACATCCGA
>NW_009719451.1:3745-3994 GCF_000703405.1 Apaloderma vittatum | reverse complement strand
CAGGTCTGTGGTGATCTGCCTCCAGGCTGCATCATGTCACGCACCGCAAGGTCCAGCCTCCAACGAGGACTGAAATAAATCCATAGGGATGAATCGATACCCTTCTCCGGAGCTGGAGGGACCCTGGGATCATATATCGCCCCCTCATTCTCCCAATCCAGGCTGTCACAGAAGCTGTGAGGGCAACACTTAATGGGTTATGGCAAAGCAATTAATTATGGAAATTCCAGCAGGCCACCAACACCATCC
>NW_009719451.1:3321-3694 GCF_000703405.1 Apaloderma vittatum | reverse complement strand
CTTCCCGCTGCCACGGCACCCTGCGAGCCCAGAACGGCCTCCCCAGCACCCCATAACCCCAGCATGGCACCCCCAGCACCCCAAAAGCCCAGCACAGCTCCCCCAGCACCCCGTAAGCCCCTGCTGTGCTGAGCGACAGACAGGCGAGGGAAAAACCTCTGAGACACAGGATTGAGAAAAGCCAGCATAAAGCGTTTTTATTGCAATAATAAAACTTGATACCTTTATGCGGTGGAGGAGGAAGTGAACGGCGGCAATTTCTCTTTACCAAATCACTAGGCAGGGCGGAGGGAGGGGGGCAGAGAGGACAGCAGCGGGGGAAGCTACGCGTCATATGAGACCAGACAAGCGGCGATGACCAGCATCAGGCGGG
>NW_009719451.1:639-3277 GCF_000703405.1 Apaloderma vittatum | reverse complement strand
GTTTTCCAGGGGGAAGTGGAGGGGACAGGGGAGTTTTTTCCTTTGAGCTGACTCCCCACCAGCCACACCTCCCCTGTAGACAGCACTTTCCGTTTGTCTGTTGTTCTCTTCCTTTAAAGGAAGCGCAGTGCAAGCTACTGATTTTTCAGGGGGTGGTGAAGCTGGAAACCCACCTCCACAAAATCTGAAAGCGAGCTGGGACGGCAGGGAAGGAAGGTTCACCGTGAGCGGGCAGGGTGAAGCAGGGGCAGAGCAGCCCCCCCCTTCCTGGGAGCAAACGCACGGCACCCGCAGCGACGCCGTGCCCTCCCCGGGGAGCGGGGAAAGGAAGCGCTGCTGCCTCACCGCCCCGGTTCCAGGTTCCTACACACACAATCCTAGCACTACTTTGCTCTCCGCATCCATTCAGCCTCACTCTGCTATGGCTTTTGCAGCAGCAGCAATTTCTGGTTTCGAAAACACCATAGAGATAAGATCCGCACCAAAACGAGTAACTAAACAGGTTTCCTTTTGTTCAAATGTCTCCTAAGGGCAGCCCGTCTGTGCGCTACTGGTAAAACGTAGTCTACACCTGGAGCAAAAATAAGAACTTGACCCAAAAAAAGAGTTGAGGTTTACGGCGTATAGTTTAAAAAGACATAAAAACACGATACAAGGAGGAAGAGTCAGACGCAAAGCTTAGTGACCAAAGGCATTCAATCAAGGTGTAAGGTTATACAATGAGTGTAGTGGACTATCGGGAAAAGCTCCGTACAAAGTCATGTGCACTCTTCTTGAAGCTGAGATTCTGGATTCCTCCATGTGCCAAACCTGCCGGGAGAGAGGAGAGGCAGCGTGACAAAAGAGCCGCCCGCCCGCCGAGGACTCGCGGGCTCATCGCAAACAGCGCTGTGGGCCTAACGGACCTGGAGCCCTGACGACGCTGGGGGAGCACAGCCCCATCCTGCACACCCCGCGGGACCCCCAGCCCCCGCAGCACGGCTCCATCCTACCGCCGCAGCAATCTCGTGCTCCCGAGAGCAACTTCTACCCACAGCCAGAAACCCACCCCCTCTGCTGCCGTCACCTCCATCCCACCTCCCCAAGCCAGCCCGAGACAAAAGCTGGGGACCTTGAGCCGCCCCCCAAATGCCCCCCCGGCAGCAGGTGTCCCTCCTTACCCGAGGACAGGGTGCTGGGGTAGGTCATTCCAATTTCATGAGCTCCACATCGAAAATTAGAGTGGCGTTTGGTGGGATGATCCCTGGGTGGCCAGTAGGACCGTAGGCGTAATCTGGGGAGATGGTCATCTTTGCCCGCTGACCAACGCTCATCTGGGGACAGGGAAAGACAGACGGGGGTGTCAGGAGATGGGCACGACCTCCGGTTGAGCGACAGTGAGAGGGACCTGTCCCTGTGCTGGGCAAGAGCAAAAACCCAGGCCAAACAAACCGGAGGGGACAGAAAAGGAAAGGGAAGAGCATCAGAAGGGCACCAGAAAGGCTGGAAAAGGACCAGGGCTCGAGGTGCCCTTCACACCAGGGGCGGCAGGAAAGCCAGCCCATTGCCTTTGCACGGAGCCGGCCACGGGCTCGCGGCTGCGCTGTGGCCACCAGTCCTCCCTCCACGTGGGCTTCATGGCCCGGGAACAGTCTCTAGTGGGAGCGGGGGGCCTGAGCAATCCCCACCACGATCGTTCCGAGCTGACTCAGTGGAGAAATGTCGCCGCTGAGTCACCGACGTGCCGTAGGTGTTGCCCTGCTCCATTCCTGCCATCTGGCAGGTGGCAACGCAGAAGGTGATATTCACACCCACGCGCCTCCCAGCGCCGAGGGGGTGGCGGGGTGGAAAACAGGGGAATTGAAGGGAAAAAAAATTAAAAAATAATAATAAAAAAATCGAGAACAAGCTGCACACAGTGATTTCTGCCCACGCTGCAGCTCCCCAGGCGTGCAGCCCTGCGAGGGGGACGAGTGAGGCACCTGAGCGACTCCTTCCTCCCAGCCGCGGATCACCTCCTGCTTGCCCATCACGAACTTGAACGGCTTGTTCCTGTCGCGGGAGGAATCAAACTTCTTCCCATCCTCCAGCATACCTGGGGAGAGAGGGAAGGAGAGGACGGTGACACAGGGACGGAGCCATGCGCACCTGCGAGGAACGGTCTGTGACAGGCGGGTGACAGTCACCCCTGGGATGGCTCATATGGGCCTGAGACAAAGATATTGGCTCAACCTCCTTTCACGGAATCATAGAAGTATTCAGGTTCGAAAAGACCCTCAGGATCATCAAGTCCCACCACTAACCCTACTCTACAAAGCTCACCCCCAAACCATCTCCCCCAGCATCACATCTAAATGACCTTTAAACACCTCCAGGGATGGTGACTCCCTGGGCCGGCCCAGCCTGTGCCAGTGTCTGACCACTCTTTCTGTGAAAAAAATCTTTCCTAATGTCCAGTCTAACCCTCCTCTGTTGCAGTTTCCCCTGGGCAAACACCTGCACAGGGCAACTGGGTGGGGGAAATCCCTACACCAGCACCCTCGGGACATCATCCAGCCTGGCAGGATTGCTCCTTCGACCTGGAGATATGGGCTCCTCCAGGACTGAGGACAGATGAGGAGAACTTTAGAGACCATCTCATCCAATCCCCCTGCCATGG
>NW_009719451.1:258-559 GCF_000703405.1 Apaloderma vittatum | reverse complement strand
GCCCAGCCCCAGCCTCTCTGGACAATTTATTCCAGTCTTACCACCCTCGGACTGAAGAATTTCTTCCCAAGATCCAATCTACATCTATTCTCCTTTAAGTTAAATCCATTTCCCCTTGTCCTATCGCTGGGCCCTCTTGGAAAAAGTCCCTCCCCAGCCTCCCTGTAAGTTCCCTTCAGGTATTGTCAGGCAGTGATAACGTCCTCCCCAAGTCTTCTCTTTTCAAGGCTAAACAAGAAAAACCAAACCCCTCGCTACGGAGCTTCCATTCAAAGGCACCAAAACCAGCATCAAGGGGTTC
>NW_009719451.1:0-206 GCF_000703405.1 Apaloderma vittatum | reverse complement strand
GCTGGGCTCCAGCCAAATCGCTCCCGATGATGAGGAGAGGCAGCACCAAGTGCTGGACACACGCGCCCGGGGCATCCCCTCAGTCCTCCCGGCAAGGCGAGGGCTGAGCGAGGCTGATATGCCCAGGGCTAAATATAACTCCCCAACATGAGCAAAGGAGGAATTTCCTCCCCTCCCTTCCTCCCAGCCTGACCTTCTTGGGGAAT
>NW_009719450.1:6383-9376 GCF_000703405.1 Apaloderma vittatum | reverse complement strand
CTGGACACAATATTCCAGATGTGGCCTCACATTTATGATGCACACATCCGGAAAACCTGAAGCATGGCCTTTGCCGATGTGGACAGCACCCTGGCGTGGGAAACCACAGCCCCTGCACACCCAGCCTGTGGCAAAATGGGAAAGGAATCAAACTCGGAAGAGAAAGGAAGGCTGAGAGGGGCAGAGCTGGGTGTGCACCAGGGCCAGTAGTGGGCAGAGCTGCTGCAAACTGCAGCCTCACCAGTCCATCTTCCCACCTACCCATCTCGCCTCAGTTACAGGGTGGAAAAAATAGTTGGATTGTTACGTTTAAGTTGAAGGCAGGAGCAGTCGTGGCTGTCTCATGATGCCTCATCCTTCCATCTTCTTCACACACCTCTCGGTCATAAGGATCCCATTGCAGTTCAAAAGCAGCACCCATGGCCTTGGGAGTAGTTAATCTACTTCTGAAATACACGCTGTTTATGAAGATATCAGCAACTTGGCGATTCCTCGGGTGTAAGAGAGGATGCTGTGAGGCAGCGTCCAACTGGACGCCTGAAATCAGACAAGATGCTGTTGCTAACACGACTGTCCCCTTGAACATACTCTTCTGATTGTCACTTTGCATCTCTCCCACATAAGCTGGGAAGTTGGAAGGGGTCATCTGGAGCAGATAAACTCGGATATCAACTTTCCTGTAGATTACGGTTAGGCTGTGGTTATGGTCGGGCACTGAGGGTGACGGGATAGATCCCATGGCTAATGGCTCATTTATGCATTAACTGCACCCAAACTCCCTTCCTCCTAGGGATGCTCTTGTTCTATGTTGGTGATGCTACTCATGCCAACACTCCTAATCCTAACAGGCATCAGCTTATGGCATCACCTCATGGCATCACCTCAGCTAGGTCATCCAAAATAAATCCTCACCTGTCCTCATAGAAAGCAGATAACCTTGTTCTACATCTGCTGGACACCCCTTCTTTAGAGACGACGAACTCCAGCTCCACTTGGGACATCATATACGTTTGCAAACCCTCTAGGTCCTTTTCTTTCTCCATCCACTGCCGATTATTCTGGCAAAAAGTAGCATCTTCTGGGAATTTCCTGGAATAACAGCTCTCCTTAGAGGGTCAACACCTCAATTCTGAGGGATTCCAATACTACCGATCACACTATTCCCCAGGAAGACAACATACAACTCCCCGTTACCACCATTGTATGGGCCCAACATGGTTGTCCCTGTGTATCTTTTGAGCCTGAGGTATCTGCAGAAGGTGGCTTCTTACCTGGTGCCAAAGCTCAGCAGCACGAGCCCAAGTTCCAGCTTGGCGAGTACAACAGAAAAAGAGAGCTGCAGACACCACGAGCGCTCTCGGATGCCGCGTACCCCCTGCCCCCCAGTCCCAGGCTCTGTGGGGAGGCACATGGCAGCGGCTCTGTTCCTATTTTTAAGCACAGACTAAAGTAGCCAAGAGCCATTTCATCTGCCCTGCGCAGCCTGGCAGGATTTGTGTTACAGACCTCAAAGCACTGCTCCCGCGCGTGCTTCTCCAGAGCATTGCAGGCAGGAACGCTGCCCCTGCACCTCCGTCCTTCTTCAAAAGGGCTTCTCTAGTATATGACCTGTGGCTAATATTAGACACTGCAATTTCAGCCGGCAATCCAACGCCCTTTCTGCGCTGCTCGGCTCCTGCCGTGATCTCAGCCTGCACTACCAGTTTTGGGGGGAATGTCAGGACCCCAGGATCTCTAAGATCCCTTCCAACCCAAGTCACTCCATGATTCTATGACTCGTGTCACTGCACGCCCAGTCCTTTGCTGAGGTCCCTGCTCCTTCAGCCCCCTGATGCGCACACACTGGAGAGAGGGAGGTGTCCTGAGAGAGCCCAGCAGAGCGTCAGAGCATCCCCCCTCCCCTTCCACAGCAAAACCTCAGGGAGGTTTTATTTTGAACAGGACTCACTTCACTCGCTGGTTCTCCGACACATCTGCCTCAGCCACGGGGCAGGTGACTTTATCCTAGAAAAATATCTATTTAGTTACACAGGGCGTTTCCTTTGTGAGCCCACGTGGACTGGCGATTGCATCGTTCTTCAAATGCCTTTCGGTAGCACCCAGCACGAGGATCTTCCAGCAACTGAGGTCAGACTCGCAGGTCCTTGAGCTAGCTCGCCCACATCACCATGCAACCAGCACACCCACCTCAGAGAGCCTCAGACTCTAAACTTATCTGCAAAGACTTTTATTAACTTCAGAGCTTTAAAAAGTGGCCAAATCCCCAGTGCAGGGCTCCATGGGCTGTGGCTGTGCTACAAATGAGGCACCTGAGCTTCAATAAATACACGGCTTCGCAGAGCAGCACGCACAAGTGTTGCGCCTCCATCCTTCGTGGCCTTCCCACACCTCAAGGGGCTCAAACACCCCTCGGTGGGACACCGACAGCAGCCCACGGCCAGACCTGGGCTCAGAGGCGGACAAGGAAGCCCAGGTCAAGGGCATCAGGGATGCGGAGCTCGTCCAGGTGCAGGGGCGAGGCGGTGAAGGGCAGGTGCACAGGGAAGAGGTGGCTGGTGTCCACCAGGAGCTGGCTGGGTTCCCCTTCACACCGGTCCTGCAGTACACAGAGCTCACATCCAGGGCTGCCCCGGCGAGGGGTGCCATCCGGGACTGACCCACCCCAGCGCTGGTCCCCGGTTACCTCCACACTGCTGATGAAGCTGGGGCTGATGCGTTCCTCCAGCCCAACAGCCGGGGTGTAAGCCCGGAGGATCTTCACAACCTGGAGGAGACAAGGGGGGACCATGAGGGAGGAAGGGCTGGGCACATCCAGACACTTCTGGGTTGGGACACTCCCCACTCCAGTGCACCCAGGCAAGCCAAGGATCCCTCAGAGGCAGCGAGTCCCAACCCCCCCAGGTACCTGCTGGGGCGACAGCATCGTGCACAGGCTCCAGAAATCTCCTGCGTCCTCCTCCGTCACCTTCCTCACCTGCGGCCCCTTGCACGCC
>NW_009719450.1:4411-6359 GCF_000703405.1 Apaloderma vittatum | reverse complement strand
TCGACTGCCCCCCCTGTGCCCCCAGCCACTGCTCCAGCTGGCTGATTTTGTACCTGCCAGGGCGACCAGGTCAGAGGGAGGCACGGGCCGTGCCCCAGCTACCCCAGACCCACGCGTCCTGCACAGGCACCGACCTGAGCTGGATGCCACGGCTCCAGGAGCACGCGTCCTTCCTCAGCAGCAGGTAGTTGAGGGTGGTGCCACTGATGAGGAAGAGGAGCTGGCGCAAGGCCTGGTGCCCTATGCTGGGGGACAGCCCACGGTGGTCCAGAACTGCACGGAAGGAGCCCAGCTGCTGCAGCAGCTCTGGCAGAGTGTGGGCAGGGGCACCTGAGGACCTCGGCAGCCAGGAGGGCAGGAAGACGACAAGCCCTGTATGGGCTCACTCTCCAGCATTGCAGCAACTGAAGGGTAGAAAAGGCTCGTTGTAATGAGACAGAGACCCTAGGTTATGCCCCAAGCAACCAGTAACACTGCTCCTTGGCTCTGCGTCCCAGCTGGGGATGCAGGGGCTGACGACACCTCTGGGATAGCTGGCACAGGCTAGTCCATGGGCTGGCCCCACTCTGTGCGGCTGTAAAGCAAGGTGTGAGGCAATAGAGCTCCCTGGGGGTGCTGAGCCCAGTTTATCTCCCCAGCCATCTCCTCCAAGCCTGGAGGGCTGAGGAAGAGATGATCTCCCTAATTCAGGGCCCACAGGCTGTTCATAGAGCCGAGCACACCTCTCCCTCCCTGAGCCAGCACCCTGCGAGTGCCCCACGAGCCCCTGAAGCCCAGGTCATACCAATCATGGGTTTGAGGCTCTTCTCAGCAGTGCGGATGAGCTGCTGGTAGAGCTGTACAGCCAAGGCACCCAGGCTGCGGCAGGAGCTCTGGGGATCCACGTTCTTCAGGCGATGCTCGTTCTGTCGTGCCGTGTTCCCTTGCCAGTAGCTCTGTGGGCACAGGCTGGGTCAGAGCCAGTAGTACCAGGGGATGCAGCTGCGTCCCCGAGCAAGCATGGAGCAACATCAGTCCAGCACATCCCTGCTCACCAGGGTTGGGAGCAAAGATGCAGCCCCTGGTAGGGACAAACCCTGTCCCCACTAAGCTCCCACCCTTCCCAGGGAGGTGGCAGCCCCCCAGCAGCCCAGCCCTACCTCGTCCTGGCTGTACTGGCGCAGACAGTTCAGGAGCCGGCAGGTGTTGGCAAGCCAGAGAGCCACCGTGTCAAAGTCATCACTGTGCCTCTGCGGGAGGGAGCAGAAAGCGCTGGGGTCAGCAGGGCTCTGGCTGTGACAGCAAATCCTGATGCTCCACAGCAGCTCCGTGAGCCACACAAAGCTTGCTGCAGCCTGATAAGGACTGTGGAACCCTCTCTGAGGAGCCCTGAAGCAGCCAGGAGCACCTCTTGCCTCAAGAGATGCTCAGGCTGGACACCTCAGCCAGGAACACGCTGTGCCCTGCGGGCCAGGCTGCTGCCCCAGTGCCGCCCCCAACCTTGGCCCGTGAAGCTTCTGCTCCTCAGCCCAACCCACAATCCCAAGCCCAGCACCTTCATGACTCTTTTGATGGCATTGATGGCTGCATCCAGGAGCGAGCGGGCCCGTGGCTCATCACAGCAGTGGTCCGCGTGCCGGAAGCAAAGGAAGAGGATGTAGGCTGGCAGGTCTGGAAGTGCCCCAGGGCTGCTCTGGGGTTTGTAGTCTGCAGGGGAAAGCAGGACAGTTGACCAGCTTTCCATAGCTGCCTGAAACCCTTGAGCCAGGCAGGATGCTGCCCCAGCAACCCTGAAAGGATGAGCTCACACAGAGGCTGGCAAGAAAACCCAGCAGGGACCAGGCTGAGCTAACGACTCCCCACCTCTCCAAAATCTACCTGTGATGAGAGCCTTGATAATGCGTCCTTCATCCTCCATCCTCCATGCTAACATGGCCTGGGACATCCCAACCCAGGACGGGGCCACGAT
>NW_009719450.1:4028-4304 GCF_000703405.1 Apaloderma vittatum | reverse complement strand
CATCACAGCAGTGGTCCACGTGCCGGAAGCAAAGGAAGAGGATGTAGGCTGGCAGGTCTGGAAGTGCCCCAGGGCTGCTCTGGGGTTTGTAGTCTGCAGGGGAAAGCAGGACAGTTGACCAGCTTTCCATAGCTGCCTGAAACCCTTGAGCCAGGCAGGATGCTGCCCCAGCAACCCTGAAAGGATGAGCTCACACAGAGGCTGGCAAGAAAACCCAGCAGGGAACAGGCTGAGCTCACGACTCCCCACCTCTCCAAAATCCACCTGTGATGAGAG
>NW_009719450.1:3579-3940 GCF_000703405.1 Apaloderma vittatum | reverse complement strand
TCAGCTCCCGCGCTGGCCCAGGAGATTCACTCACCACTGAGGAAAGAGGAGCATGGGTCACATCCTGCTGTGTCCTGGGTCACAGGACTGAGATCAGTGCAAGGAGATGCTCCTCAGCATCTCTGTTTGGGGAGGACTGTGCTCCCCACACTGAGGCTGGGTGATGCTCTGGAGGTGACCGTCCAGCCGGCCCCACACCTCCCTCCCACACGGACACTTGCCTGTGAGCTCCTGAATTTGCTTTGCGTAGGCTCTCAGCTGCTTCTGGAGCTTCAGCGTGGTCCTCTCCTGTTTCTCCAGCTTCTGGGACAGCTCCTGGGCAGGGACAACACCAGTAGGGCTCTGCCGCCCTCCCTCAACT
>NW_009719450.1:1593-3274 GCF_000703405.1 Apaloderma vittatum | reverse complement strand
GCTCTGCCGCCCTCCCTCAACTGGACACCCCCATCCGCCAAGTGGAGCGGAGCTGCAGGGACACAGCAGGGTCCTCCCTGCTGCACCTTAAGGGTCCGTTGCAGTGAACCACAGCCCCAAGCCCAGTCCTGACTGCCCCCGTCCCACCCCTCCCTTACCCAGTTCTGCTCCTTGAGCCGCAGGACATGGTGCTGCAGCCCCTCCTGCCCCTGGTGTCGCTGCAGATCCTGGATGAGGGCTGCCTGCTGCTGGCTCAGCTGCTTGAGTGAGCAGATGTCGAGGTGCAGCCCTTCTACCTCCTCCTCATGCTGCTGCTTCTCCTCCCGCAGCTGGTTCGCCAGCAGCCTGCACACACGCACCCGGGGAAACTGAGGCACCAATCTCCTTCAGCTGCCACACTCCAGCCCTTAGGGAGGCTGCTGAGGAGGGATTTCGTCTCCTTGAAGCCTCAGAGCTGGGAACTGTCCCCCTGCCCAGGCACCCTGGGAGGCAGCACAGACCCAGCTGTGCCAACAGAGCTCTGGCTTCACCAAGCCTCAAGCATGCACAGCCTGGGAGCAGGTTGCACCAGCCTGTCCTCTTGGGGGGGGTCCTGTTGAGCCCAGTCTGCTCCTGCAGTGGGTGTCCCTGTGCTCAGAGCAAGGTGGGATGCTCCAGCCCCTCAGGAAAACACAGCTGGGTGTGCTGCAGAGCAAGGAAGCAGAGCCAGGGCTACCCCACACCCAGGTGGGCAGCAAGGGGCAGATGCCTTTTCTCTTCCAGCCAGCTGGGGCTATGAAGTCCATAGCATGTGAGGAGTGACTGCTTTGAAGAGGATGTTGCAGCTACCCAGTGCTGCAGCACAGGGCAAAACACACCAGGCAAAGCCCCACCAGCAGATCGTTTTGGGGAATTGGCCTCCGCTGGGGACCATCTCCCCGGGACCACACTCACCTGTTGGCAACCTGCACTGCATCGTATGCATGCTTCAAGTCATCATCTGCTGCCACCTTCCCCGGGCTCCGACCCAGCCCCAGCATCTCAGCTATGTTCTGCGGGAAGAGGAGAGCAGGATGAGGCCATCCCCACCAGCCTAGATCTGATCCTGCTCACAGGAGTAGGGCAGCGGCTCACCCTGCGCTTGAGAAAGTCCAACAGTTTCCTCGCCTCTGGCTCCACGGGGGCTTTGGACCTCCGCAGCTCCTCCCGGGTCCGGGCCAGCTCCTCATTAACAGCCTTGAGCTGCCCCAGGAGAAGAAGGTGCGCTTTCTCAAAGGGATCCTGGCCCATGCTGCTGTTCAGTAGCATCTCCCCGCTGGGCTGTGGCTCCTCCGGCCCCTGGGTGCAGAGACAGGGTTTGGCAGAGCAGCCAGCACCAGAGCAACTGGAGACACCCATGCCCAATGCCCCCAGCCTGGAGGCCCAGAGCACACCTCTTCCCATAGCCTGGGGAACGGAGACTCCGCTTGTCACCCCTACCCATCCCACTGTCCCCACCGGTGCCACCACTAGCCTCGGCCTGCTGGTCGGAGCCATCTCGTGAGGGAGCTGTGGACACAGAGGACAAGTAGCTGCTCTCGGAGCCCAGGAAGCTCTCTGACGAAGGGGACCGTCTCAAGGTGCTTTGCTGAATAAGGAAGAGAAGGATGAGGTTGTTCCCCCTCACCCTCAAGCAGCTGCTGGCACATCAGCTGGGGCAGAG
>NW_009719450.1:254-1504 GCF_000703405.1 Apaloderma vittatum | reverse complement strand
GGCCACCCCCAAAAAAAAGCCAAAGGGGAGCCCTGCCGCAAGTCTCCCTGTGCCCCTGCCAGCCCCTCACCCTGTGGAAGGCCACCTCATCCCGCAGGTTCTCGTAGCCCTGCTCCAGGCGGGTGTACTCCTGCACCAGGCTCTGGTAGCGCGCCCGCTCCTCCTCCAGCTCCTGCAGCAGACCCCGGCTCTCTTGCTCTGCATGCTGGTGCTGCTCTGTGGGGACAGACAGACTCTGCAAGGGGACATGCAGGAACACACCAGGCCTGCAGGACCAGCCCATAGCCAGGGGAACGGGATGAGGGGATCGAGGCACACCTTTTTACCTTTCAGATCCCGTGACTGCTCCAACACGCGCTGGCTCAAGGCATCCCTCTCCTCCTCCAGCTGCAGTTTCACATCTTCCACCTCTGCCAAGCGCTGCAGGAAACCAGAGGGGCAGGTATAGCCAGAGCTTTGCCCAAGGGCCAGTCCTGGCCGCCAGAGGTCTTCTTCAGGGACCACCCCATGGCAGAAAACACAACAGGCTGCCCCAGAGAGCCCCATGGAGCCCCAACAGAGCGAGAGCATCCTCTGAACAGACAGACCTGCCTGAGCTCCTCGACCTCCTGGCTCTGCTGGTTCTTCACACTGTGCCTCTCCAGCTCAGCCAGCTGCTGGACCTGGGCACTGCGGGCCACAGCCTCCCGCAGCTGCTGCATCTCATCCCGCAGGTGCTGCAGCTCCTCGGCGTGGGCAGCGTTCAGCCCCGAGAGCTGCTCCATCAGCTGCTGCTTCTCCTGGGCCTGGGGCAGAGCACGTCAGGCAGGTGGTCAGGAGCAAAAGCGCAGCCCCACATGTCTCCCATCAGTGAGAGTCTACACATGCTCAGGCTGCTGTTCTGCAATGAGCCCAAACACCCCACTGCCCACCCATCTGCTTGGAGCCCAGAGCCCCTGGTACCACCTCAGAGCTCAGGCCTGGGACAGTAGCTCTCCGTGACGTACAATACCACGTGGAGCCACGCATGGCCTTTGCTATGGCTTTCCAGACCATTACCCACCTCGTGGACAGCCCTGACAACAGAATTTTCCAGCTCTGCTTTCCCCAGCCCCCAGAGGCAGGATCACACCACAGGGGCCCTCCCCTCCCTCTCCACAGACAGACCCAGAAAAGGAGTGGTGACAGCCAAAGCAGAGATGTTCACCCAGATGGTGACAGCAGATGCTGCTGGCACGACCATGGTGGGAGAACATGCCAGAACTGTTCTC
>NW_009719450.1:0-208 GCF_000703405.1 Apaloderma vittatum | reverse complement strand
GGGCCACCAGCCTGCAGGTAGTATTGAAAACCTGCCTGAGGACACACATCAAGCAGAGTCAGCTCCCTTTCCCAGGGCCAGAGGAGGGCTGAAGACAAGGATGGGCACAAGTTTGGCTACATGGGGACTGGTAAGAAGCAGACAGCAAAAAGCAGCTTCCCCCACACCCTGGGACCCACGAAGAGCTGAAGCCAGCACCCACCTGCTC
>NW_009719449.1:0-24602 GCF_000703405.1 Apaloderma vittatum | reverse complement strand
GCCCGGCGGGGCTCCGTGCTGGCCCTGTGGAACGCATTGAGCCACCGCCCGAGCCTTCAGCGTAGGGACGATGCCCTAAAAACGGGCTTGGATTCCCGCCTTGGCTAAATAATCGTAGTCACTGGGACCGATGTAGCGTGTTATTGCACTGTTTGATTTTTCCATGTGTATGCTAGGATGTAATATCCTGGAAAAAGGATTGTGAAGGCCCCTCAGTAAAAGCTGGGGGAGAGAAAAGAATGCAGTTTTCCCAATTCACATTTGTATCCAGCTGATGTGCTGTTTCCCTTCGCTCCCCAGGCTGCGAGAGAACATTTATCACAGTGAGTGCGTTATTCTCCCATAATCGAGCCCACTTCAGAGAGCAAGAGCAGTTCTCCTGTTCATTCCCTGGCTGTAACAAGCAGTACGACAAAGCCTGCCGACTGAAAATCCACATGAGGAGTCATACAGGTATTCCTGAGGGTGGCTTGTGCGTGGGGAAGCACACAGAAGATAGTGTGGAGGGTTCAGTTCACTGTAAAAACTGGAGGTCATGAAGGCAGAAGAGGTGACATGAGTTATTTGGAGTTGTTTGATTCTTGGCCTACTCTGGGGTAGGAGTCTGCTAAATGCACTTGCTAAATGTGAAGTTGCTATGGACAGAAAAAGCTTTGGCTTTTGGCATGGGAATTCTGTTCAGAACTATCCCAGCTCTATTCCCAAGTTCACAGACATTCAAAGCATGGTGTAATGTGGTATAAATTCTAATCTTGGTCAAAACAAATGCCTGAAAAAACTCAGAATGTTTGAAGCTTATCTGCTAGAGTTTGGAAAAGCAAGAAGCTAAGTTTCAACTCAAGCAAATGCTCCTGACTTGCAAGGACCACTGCTAAGCTGAAATCTAGCCTTTTAGTGTTTCAAAAACAAACCAGAATGGATTATTAACGCAGCTTTTCTTTTCTTAAGGTGAAAGGCCTTTTATCTGCGACTTCGAAGGTTGTGGCTGGTCTTTCACCAGTATGTCCAAGCTGCTGAGACATAAAAGGTAGCCTTTTCTGATTATGTCCTAAGTCACTTGATGTTTGTGTGTTTGTTTTTCTGGCAGTACTTAAGCAGCGTGGATTTAATCGTGCCAATGGCAATTTCCTTCCCTTGTAGGAAACACGAAGATGATAGGAGATTTATGTGCCCGGTAGAAGGCTGTGGGAAGTCCTTCACAAGAGCAGAACACTTGAAAGGCCACAGTATAACTCACCTTGGGACAAAACCATTTGAGTGTCCAGTAGAAGGTATTGTTCAGCTGCTGTCTATGTTAACTGGTAATCGATGTGTATATTGCCTAAAGATTGCCTTTTCCCCAAACACAAGTTTATTACAGGCTTGGAACAATTTAGAGTGGGTCTTCTAACAGAGCTTGAAGAGGTAAAACTAAACAGAAGACATTGTAACTCCATTGAGTGGTCATTCTCAAATTTATGGATTGTGGAGAAAACAACGGTTTGTGCTGCAGCTTGATGTTTTAATTTCTTTGTGATGAACAGGGCTACTTCATTCCGGAAAACCCTACTTCTGGCATTCAGTTTCTGTAGCTCAGCTTTTTCAAGTTGATTCATCAGAAGTCATGCATAGCGGTTCTGTCCAGCGCCTTCAAGGCCATGTTTTGCTGTTGTGATGTGTCATCTCGAGTGTTTGGTGTTTGTGCTGTGGTAGTCTCTGCTGTGGGATGGTGGGTGGGTGGCTGTGTGAGTGGTCTCTGTTCTGGTTGTACAGGAGCCTCACAGATGCTCTGTGGGTTTCTGAGCTCTGCCTCCATCACTTCAGTGGGACTTTGGGAACACAGATTTAAGGACTGATCTGGAGTATTCGGCTTCGTAAAGTAAAGCAGCTCTACTTGGTGATTCTGATGACTCCTTTTAATGGTTTTGCCAGCAGTCATCATGAGGAGTTTGCATTTAAGATACCATAGCAGGGGAAGGCTGTGCATTAGGCTGAACGATTTAAGAGTTACTTGGTGTCAGGAACAGGTTATTGAATTATCCTACCCACTGAGACTTCCTTGATGTAAACTATATTGCGCTTTCTTCCAATTCCTTTGAATGTATGCACAGGCGCTGCAGAATAGCAAATAGAGTTTTACAGAGCTGCTCTGATTTGTTTTGTTGAGATATTAAATACAACATCAAATTGAAATTAGATGAAACTTTAAAGCCTTGTATATCTTCTTGCAGGCTGTTGTGCAAAATTTTCAGCGCGAAGTAGTCTGTATATTCATTCCAAAAAACATCTTCAGGATGTGGACTCATTAAAGACTCGTTGCCCTATATCGAGCTGTAATAAATTGTTCACTTCCAAACACAGTATGAAGACACACATGGTCAAACAGCATAACTTCAGCCCAGGTAGAGTATTTGTTTCAAACTATAGGGTACAATGAGAAATTTGAATGTTTTACTAAGGAAAAGGTGTACTTGCTGATGTTGAATGCGAATCCATACGAATGGCAGAATCTTCATTGACACTGGAGTTGGGTTTTGGCCCTTAATATTTTCAGGGGGACCTATAACTCAGCGTCAGAAAGTGAGACGAGCTGACCTGTGTGAAACTGAAAAATTTCAGCTGTTTTGAATTAAGTAGACCTTGTCCTCTAATGCAATCTGTAAAATATGAGCAAGGACTGGAAGCACTTTTTTCCCCCCACGCCTCTACAAGCTAACTGGCCCTAGTATTATATTCTGGCAAGTGCCTTTGTGACTGAGATTTCTCAGTAAGGAGCAAACTTACTCAAAGTTAAATCTGCTTTCAGGGAAATTGGGAAGTGTTTTAGTAGGATGAGAATCTAGAGTTTTAAACTTCCTCCTGTGATCATTGTGTTTTTCCTCCCCGTTGTCTGATGGAAGGTCTGTCTTTTAACCAACGCCTTCTCTTCCAGATCTCCTAACTCAGCTCGAAGCAACCAGCTCCCTCACACCCAGCAGTGAGCTCACTAGTCCAGGACAGAGCGATCTCAGCAGCATAGACCTCGTTTCCCTGTTCTCCAATGTGTCTAGTAACAATTCTGGAATTGCAACAGACATGGCGCTCGTGAACTCTGGAATTGTCACGATTGATGTTGCTTCAGTGAGCTCAACGCTCGGAGGCAACCTGCCTGTCAGTAACAGCTCTTTAAGCCAGGCAGTCGATCCCTTGATACTGGTAGCAAGCAGCGATATGCCGCAGAGCCTGGACAGTTCACTCTTGCTGGGAACCAGTGCAACAGTTCTACAGCAAAGCACTTTAAATTTGGATGATGTACAGACTGTCAATGCAGAAGCCTTGGGTTCGCTGGCGTCTCTTTCGGTGAGGAATTCCAGTCAAGACGTGCACGGTTTGACGTCCAGCAATAACTTAACAATTGACACAGCCACTTTGACTCCTTCTAGTAGCCTTGGTGGTACCAACGTGCCTGAGTTACTAACACCAACGAAAGTCGAACGGAATGTGCTTCCTAGCTCGGACGTTGTTGGTCAACAAGAGGGCAGCAAAGTAGTGACACAGTTTGTCTTCTCCAACCCTCCAGGGAGCTACAGCGCACAGAAAGAAATGGATCTTGGCACAGTGACCAGCAGCTCGGTTTTGGTATGCAGTAACTGTATTCCTTTTACCCCTAGATGACTGAGGCACCCTGGCATTGAGGCTATTCATTGCTACTTATACCTTACAGGGAGACCTTCCGCTCAAGATTTTGCAGATAATGCATTTTGGCTTTCTTTGATGGGGGATGTAGAACATAACTTTGAAGAGCATGTTGTCAGAAGTAGATTCAGTGTGGTGCCAAGTTCTTTTAAGAAATACTGACATTCTGGTGGAGAGAGTTCAAAATGAGGGATTAAAAAAAACAAGCTGCCCTCTGCCTGAGTATGAAATGGAATTTACAAGAATAGTTGTGCGTTTTGTTCCAGAGAAAGTTTGGGCTGGGAGAATAACTGAAATATTTTCATCTCAGTCCTCATTCCCTTTTTAAGTACTCTTCCCTTTCTGGTTTACTTTGTTACTGCAGGCTTAACTTTTTATTTACATTCCAAAGTAAATGTTTGTTAAAATCCAAACACTTAAAAATGTGGAGCTAACTTCTTTTTTTTGTTGAACTCTAGATATTAGGTACATAAAGGGAATTTATTGAAACTAATCAGAAGAGCATGGGAAACTAGAATTGAGTGTTTACAGTGTGAAAGTTAACTGCAACTGAGAACTTAGTAGTTTTTGTTCATTGTCTTGGTTTGTTCCTGCATTCAAAAAACTTTGTGTATCTTGACCTTTGTTTTTGTTTGTTTTTTTTTTTAATAGGAGAGCAGTGGGTCTGCAAGAACAGACTACAGAGCCATTCAGTTAGCCAAGAAAAGGAAACAAAAAGGGAATGGGAGCAGCACAGGTGAGAAGCTGTTAAATTTACTAAATACAGTTGTTTAGGTGTTTTGTCAGTGAAATGGGAGCAGGTATCTGACTATTTGAAATGTCCTATCTGGTTTGTTGCTAGTTAAAATAATTATGCATGTGGTATACCATCTGTTCCTTGGGATAATTGCATTCTGTGGAGTATAAAATTCACAGTAAGTTTACAAAGATATCTGCACCATATGTTTCTCGATTGTTAACAAGACACTATCCATCTCTTCATCTGCTTTTTATTTTCTTATTAAAACAAACAGAAAAATAATTAAGGTCACTTTTCTTTCTGTTGTTTATGCTTTTGGTCTTACCTAGTGGGTTCTCTTTTACTTGGTTCAGACAATGAAAACATGTTCTGGATTTGTTTTACTTCTGTGTTTCACTTGGTAACAGTGTGTCTGCAGTGTTAAGGAATTTATTTCTTAGTTATCTAAAAATACTCAAAACCTTTCCCTTAAATTTTAGCTTTTTAGACAGGTCTTGTGCAGGATGAGGTTTAGAACATGATTTCAGATGTATCCCTTTTCTCTTAAACTGTAGTTTGACTCCAGGCTTTCTGATGCGAAGTGCACACCGTTACTTGGTCGGTGGTCCGTGGCTCACGAGACCTGCACGAGCGCAGGCCTTTTGAGTTGTGTCTGCACTCGGGGCTGGAGTGGAATATCATATTCGTATACATTTATTTTTATATATATATATATATAAGTTTGTTCTCGCTGGCTCTCAGACCTTCCACCTCTGAAAATCAGGATGATAATTTTTAAACTGAGTTAAGAGACCAGTTCTGAAGGATAACTGCTTTACAGAGATGATTCTAAGTGTGCCTGTATTATCCAACAGGTGCGTGTGTCATCAAATGTGTCTTTTGGACATCGTTTTTAAAAGATGATTGCACTTAATCTGCATGTCTTCTAAAACTGACATCAGAAAATTCCTGTTTCTATTCCTACTCAAGACTCTCTTTACCTTAATGCTACTGTGTGCTTCTGAAAGTCGTGTAGAGTCTTGTATTTCTAACTGGCTTAACTAGGCTGAATGAATGAGCACTGTAGAGGGAAGTTTGGTGTTTAAAAACAGCCTTTTATTTACTGTAATTTTGAAAAACAAACTAAAACCCTGGAACAACTGAAAGGATTATGTCTTTGCATTCATTTTGATTGGGTTTTTGGTTTTCAGCTTGCAATAGATGCTGCTGGTTTGTCTTGTTTTAAACTGAAAAATACTTAAGGTTGTGATAGTTGTGCTTGTGTAGCCTGTTCTACCTCACAGTACTTGAATCTTTCTGCAAATAGGCGAGCTTCACTACACTCTTTTTACACTTTAGAAAAATGACGTACATGACTTCTCAGGAAATGAGTTGCAAAATTAAAACCAGAAAATGCAATCCCACCTCCCAGTTCCTTTCCATAGCTCCACAGATACATCAGTATTTCTGTGCTGCCACAGGGATGAGCCCTAAGCTTAGCAGACTGATGTGGTTTTAATGGCATCCATGCAAAAAGATGCTCAGTCAGCCGTTGGAGTTCGTCATTGGATTTCGGTCTGGCCTTTTAGCAGTTATCACATGGTGCTTGATTATATTGCACGGTTCCAGGCATTTGCTGTGTAGTGTAAATAACTGCATAAAAATGGAAAATAGTAGCAGGAAACTTTGGCAAATTGCTTCTGACTATCTAAGCACTAAAATTGCTTTATTTTAGGGGCCTCTGGCTCTGGTCAGAGGAAAAGCAAAGGTGGTAAAGTAAGCCCTACCAACTTCTCATCATCCACTCCTGGCAGTCGACTGGGTGGCAACATAGTTCTACCGAACGGAGAGCTGACAATAAGGGACCCTGCCACTGGAGCCCAGTATGTGCAAATTCAGCTTCTCCAGGTAAGGGCTGATGAGTTAAAACACGTCTCTCTTCTCTTTTACCCAAACTGGTGTGTTTTTGGAAGAACGTGACTATCTCTGAACTCAGGTGCTAATCTGAGATTTAGAAGTGCCTGAAAACAGAGCTGGTTCAATCATACAACTGCTGGGGGCCCAAATAGATGCGTTGTGGAAATGGATAAGATGTTTTTATTTGGTTTAGTACTAATACTCAGTTCAGCTTGGAAAATAGGAGCACTCTTACTATAGAGAATATCCTGTTCAGCTTCTTAGGCTGGATACACTTGATGCAGGAGATGCTGTGGTGGAACTAAGTTTTAGCAAACTTCCATTTTGCATGTGAGAGTTCTGATCCTTCAAGGGCTTAAGAACGTCCTTGTTTGGACAGGCAGTTATGAGAACAGCAAAACAGATGCTCTATTCCTGTCCCAAAGTATAGGGTAATTAGTCTTGCAGAAGGAAAGGATTACTAGCATGCGTTAACTTAGGGGGTGCACGGGACTTCTTCCTCTAGTTGCCTTCTTTGTTGACAACCCCCCGAATCTTGCCATTACTCCACCTCTCTCTCATTTACAAGGTAAATGAGACTGACATGAAAAGATTTCTGCAAAATGAAGTTTCAGGCCAAACTCTTATTTCTCTAAACTATTGAAATAAAGCTTAAGGGTTTTTTTTCCTAAAAATATCTAGTAATCTATGTGGGCTGGCTGTTAGTAGAGCACAGTGGGTAATATGTTTTTGACCAGGTATATATCTCTCTAGTATCCAGAGAAGAGGGTAAGTTCCTTCTACTTTATTCCTACTGGCATATGGTATGGAGGAAGGTATGGGCAGAGTTCTCCATCTGTCTCATTTTCTGATGGATGTGAATGTTTGTAACTTTTATGTTAAGTATCAGCTTCACACAACATGATGAAACTCGTTGCATACTTCTGAGTGTTGCGTTGGCTGGAAGATGAACCATTCCTTCCTTTTCAGGTCTTGCCAGTTTTCTGAGTTGATTAGGAAGGATAACAGGTTGTATGCTGAGCTAGGTTCAGATTTCAGTCTTAGTTAGCTTTTCACATCTCTGTGGATCTCGGCCTTACTAGCACAGTGCAGTAGCTTTATTTTGAGATTGGGAGGCTGAGTGAAGTTCTGCTGAGATGCTTGGGGGTCTTGTAATTGCATCATGTTTCTGCATTCACAGGATGATTCCCCGGGAGAGGGAGATTTGCCCTTTCAGCTGAGCTCTCAGTCCTCCTCGTCACATTCTCAGCTTACGGTGGATTTACCTGTTCACATACTGCAGGTACGGCATTTCAGCACCCTTGGGTTTTATTGCCTAGCTTGAAAGCGAAGACAGTTTACTGTGAACGTGCTGGGGTTGTGCCTAGTGAAAATACCTGAGTTTCCACTGGGAGTTTAATTTCACTTACAAAAAGTAGTGAGCAGAGAGCTGCGATGCAGGATTTATCTTGTGTATATATTACCAACCTTTGACACAGCATAGGTGGTTGTTTTTCTTCCTCTGTTATGGAGTAATGAATAACTAAACATTACCCATTTATTACTGAATCCTTGTATTCCTAATCCCATCCTGCAGTTAAGTGAGTCAAGAAAGAGGATCAGAAGTGGTAAGTAACAGGCTACAGGAAGGGTGGGAAGTGGAAAATAAAATCTTGAGCCTGGATTTCGGAACAGTGTCTATGTGTGTCATGGGTTAGGGCTGGGCCGGCCTCTAACACGGACAGACGCTCTGTAACCCCCTCTTCGTGGGAATGGCAGTTAGATTAAAAAGCCTGCTCGCTGCTACAGCCTTTGGTTTCACTGTTTGCCCTTGTTAAGTACTGAGTGTCAGTGTTGTTGAATGCAGAAGGCTTCATACAGCTTCTTGAGCAAACGTTTTGTTATCTGCTGTTCTGGTAAACTGTATGTTCATGAGTAGGAGCAGCTGAGAGCTGAGCAGCAATGAATGACTAATAGGTACATAAATCACATTTTCTGCTTCACCACGTGGGACTCAGGTTTTGCTAAACTCTGCGGTGCAGTTGTTTGTACCATGTGTGTTTCTCCTGGATAGAACATAAAGCTTTTGTAGTTGAGAGGGGCACCTCACCTGTGATAAACGTAGAAATACAAGGAGAGTACTAGGATCATTGCCTACGGTAAAGAGTTAATGAAGAAAAGCAAAGAGTCTGATTTAAAATTTATCTCTGTTAGCAATGCTCATCTGAACTGTTCCAAAGAAAAACTGTGGCAGCACTGTCTGAGTGGGTCCCCAAAGTAGGAAAGTTTTGGGTTTCCTCTGAACCGTTCAGAGCACTTCTCTGGTGTTGGATGAACATCAAGGTAATCTTACTGATCAGCGTTAAAAGCATCTGGAGGTGCAAGCACTGAACTCTTGATGCTCTCTGTTTGCTTTAACAGGAACCACACAATTCCACCGAAGATGATGCAGGCTCTGATAACTCTCAGTTCACTGGAAGCACAATAAACTTACAGGATCTGGAATGACTGTTAAGAACAGTTACTTGAAAACAAATCGGGCAACCATGTCTTGTCAGACCGAGATAACCGTGTGGGTCTTTTTCCAAGGAAAATACGAAAACTAGGAGTCCTGGATTATGGTTGCACTCTTTGCAATTTGCTAATGACAGTTGCAGCTGACAGATTTTCTTAAAAAAAAAAAAAAAAAGTAAATCCCACTTGATGTGCCTGTGTAAGATACCCTGTCTGCCTGGTGGTTGGAGAGACCAGGGCAGACTGCTGTACAGTGTTGTTTCACAGAGAAGTACTGTATTAAACTTCAAACTGAGGTAATATTTACTGTTTTCACAGGAAAGCAAGTATTCTACAGCTAACAAGTACAAATTTATAATGCTGCCTACAACAATTAAAACTTTTAAGTCCATTGGTTTCCTGCTGGAGCCAGTGACATCAAGGAATTAAGAGCTAAAATGCAAATTTTAGTGTTTTAGACAAAAAAGGATTGTTTTGGCCCCTGTGTTTTGGCAGAAAACTGGAATAAAATGTCACATGAAACAAAATTTATGTCCTATGCCATGAAAGTGAGATGCTCGAAAATCTTTGTTTTAGAAAGCTAGATTCTAAATGTTAACTTAGCTGTGAATCAGTTTGTAGCTCATGTTGAGTTTCTCCCTTTCCTTGCTCCTGCATCCCAAATACTTTGCTGAATTCTTCCAGCAAAACTTGAAAAAGAAAACTGCAATAGAACTGTACTCACTGTAAGTGATTAGCTAAGAGTCCAACAGTATCTGAGAGAGATTTATTTTGTCTTTTGTGTTCCCTTTTTTGGGAGGAATGTTGACCGCCACGTAAATTTAAGCACCTTGATTTTATCTCATCTATAAATTGCTGCCAAGTTACCTGTAAACTGGCCACTACCTTTTTATTTTGTGCTGGGTTTTTTTGTTTGGCTTTTTACGTGTTGGGTTTTTTTTATATAATGGAACACTGTTCACACTTTTTCTTTTTTGATATCCCAGAGTGTCACATGCACATGGAGCTTCCGTCTGGTTTACAGAATATACAATTGTCAGAGTATTTTATGAGAGGAAAAGAATTGTTATCTAGGAAGATTTGCCCCACTGAAAACCTGCAGTTTCTCTTGGGGGTGGAGGGAGAGGTTGTGTGTACTGTACTTACCTGGACTGCAGACACCTAAGTAAGTATAAGGTTGTATAGGGAAAAAAAACCAAAACCCTTTGGTTCCATTTTAAGGTAGTAATTTAAATGTTTCTTATGGTGATGTACTGAATGCCTATAAAGTTATGTATAGGAGTTTGATAAAAGGGTGTATGTACTGTTTTTTATTCTCAATGAGGTGTGTGTGTATGCACGTATGTGTATTTTTTTTTTTTACAAAATAAGATATGTCATGCAGGAGAACGTTGTGATCTTTCTAATCTTGCACATATTTATTTATTTTACAGTTATACTGATGTTGAATTCATATGAGGTCATTCAGAAATGCTTTTACTTCTTGTGCCTTTTGAACTATGTATGTGTCTAGACAAATGCTTTTTTTTGGTTGAAGACTTGGGAAGTCAAAACAAAAAAAGCATGAAGGTTACATTCAACTTCAGGTCCTGATTTGTGGGCAGTATTATATCCTCTGGTTGAATCGGTTTTATTTTTCTCTCTAGCTTAACTGAGCATTGAGGTCTCTCTGTTCCTGTGATCCTGCGTTTACAGCTTATATCCAGGGAATCTCATAACCTTCTCAGGTTGGATTTCCAAACCAAACTAATTGGTTGATGACATCTTCTGCTTGATGGCCGTGACTGCAGCACAAAGTCCACTCCTGAGAGGTAGAAAGGTTGAGGAGTAACCCTGCTGAAGGGACCACTAGGGTCTTGCTTCTGTGGTCACCATGGGCTCCCTGGAAGCTGAGACACCTCAAGCTACCAATGCCTGCATTATTCTGTTCTCAAGGACCATACCAGTTCTTAATCTATTAAAATGGCCAAGGAACACTCCATCTTTTTATAGGACTTGCAACCAAATCTTTCTACTTCTGAAAATGTACCTCACTCAGCTTTGTAAGTGAATGTAAAGTGCTAACCTCTTGGGGCCGACAGTTGGATCACTTAGCTTGAACTCCATTGCTGGCAATGGATATCTGAAGAACTGCTGGTGCAAAAGGGTTAATAAAGCTTTTTTTTATGGTGAGTTTGTCGCTGGGTATTGTTCTTTGTGTGGATGCATCTGACATAAAACTAATTGCTAGCAGCTTGACTTCTGCAGAGCTGGCATTTTTCCTTTGCTTCTGTCTTCTGAGCAGCAGTGGGATGGAGTCTGTAATGAAGCTCATCATTTGGAGTGAAGCATAACCGTTGTTTTTTATGGTCCTTCCACACATTTGTGATTGTAATAAATGTCTGGCAGGTGTCTGGCTTAGTTGTCCTGTAACAAAGATTGCTACCCAGGACCGTGATAGGTCTCCCGAGTCAGCTTTGTGGGCATAGCACTATTTGCAACAAAAAGTGAATGACAAAAGCATTGTTGCCAGCAGGAGCCTTAGAAGCAAAATGAGAGAATTTATTTTCTTGGACAAAAGATCAACAGAGTGGGGAAAAAGGGGTTGTCTGACACAGCAGCTTCCCCTGGGATCTTAGGGTAGGAGAAGGGAATTTCATAGGACTGTGAAGTTGATCAACTGAGCAAAGACTTGCTGGAATGTAGATCTGTGAAAAACTTTTTCTAGAGCAGCATCAGCACAATGTGCTGTGGTTAGGCCTGTGCTGTCAAGTGAAATAATATAATTCTTCTTCCTTCTCCTCATCCATTTGTTCTTGGCTGTGCTTTTTCTTCTCCTTCCTGGCAGGTGGACAGGAATGAAACATCAGCCTCCTTCCGCTCTGCAGAGGGAGAAGAGGCACGTGCATCGGTGCTGTGCTGGAGTAGCATGTCTGAACCTCACAGCTAAAGCTGCTTTCTGCTGCCAGGCTCTCCTGCTGCCAGGAGCCATTGCCCCTTGATGTCCGTTTTCTAGGCAGGGTGTCTGTTAAATGTGTTTTTTTAATTAGAAAATGAGTGTCAAGCCCCTGAAGGTTGTGTATGTGCTCATGCTTCAGCTTCTACAACAGACTATTGCACCGGCAACTGGTTTCTACCTAAAACCTTACTGGTACTATCTCAAGAGGAAGGGAATTTGGAAGTCCAAAGAAATATCTGAGGGAACCTGGAGAACCTCTCAGTTTATCTTGGGTAAGGGGGCAGGGACTTGGGGTCCCTGTTCTCAATTGTGCTGTCTCCAGCTTGGTGTGTGGCTGAGAACTGGGAGGTCCTCACTGCCACGTTCGCCTGTGGAGCACGCAGCGGGAGCTCCACACTCTGCCTCCTGAGGGGCCAAAGCTCAGGTGGGCGTGATGCAGAACATGCCAAAAAAGCTATGGTTTCATGGTATGGCTGAGGTGATCTAGGGCCTTGCTGCTGTCTCATTCCTCATTTGCTGATTTTCATGCTTTTTTCATTGAAATGAGCTTACTAGAGAAAATTGGCAAGTAATGGAGGGAGCCACGTGGTCAAGACAGGAGGATGGGAGAAGGATGACAGGAGGGCACTGACCTGGAGTAACTCGCAGTGTGATTGGCTTCCCAGCAGTTGCTTAAATGACATCAGTCCTGTAAATTGGACTACACCTGAGCGTGGGTGCCATCCCCACCTAGCTATGGAGGCCCCTGATAACACTCTTCCTTTAAATGCTCGATGTTTTGAGTAGCCCCAGCTCCTCCGGAGCAGGCTGTTGAGGCAAGGTGTGTATGGATTGTGTCACTTACCTTTATTATTGGTGCCTGTGATCTTTCCAGGGCTCTTTGTGCTCTTTCCTCCTGCTGCTGCTTCTGTTGTCTCAGCTTTTCCTCTCTGAGCCTTTTGAAAGCAGTAAATAAAGGGTTAAATGCGGTGTGCAGCTACACTGAATATGCTTTTGACACATAGTGTCAGCATCTGACCCTACATCTTGCATCTAACAGCATAAGACCACCAGAGCACAGGGGTTTGGGTATAGCCGAGGCTGGAGTTTGTTGCTGTGAAGGCGGTAAGAGGGGAGCACTTGCTGCAGTTGACCCTGCTATTCCTGGAGAGATGAGTGGAAAAAGCACGTCAAGCATGGTGAGATGTCAGACAGTTGTTCTTGGTTAGAGACGTGTTCTGCACCACGTTCCGCAGGTGACTGATGCTCTACAGTTGAGCAGGATGCTCGCCACCTTTGTGGCTGAGCGATGCTTAATTGTGTCTTAAGTTCTCACCAGTGTGACCAGGTGTGTAGCGTACAGGTGTGAGTAGGAGGGTCCGTGGAGCTACGCTTTGCCTAAATGGGCATTGTGGAGGCTGATGCTGTTAAGTGGCTCTGGTTCCCAATGTGACCATAGTGGGCTCAAGCTGCAGAACACTGTGGTGGATAGGAAATGAATTCCTAACTTTGTGATCTTCAGGAAAATTTTAAATGCCCTTTGAAGGTTTGTTTTTAGTTGGTTGGTTTTGCTTTTTATTCGAGGGGTCAGGTTGCTTCCTAAATTCTCCGTTCCTAGAGTAGAATAAATGTGTGTCTGTCTTCTTTTGTAAGTTAAGAAGGCAAAACTCCTCATGGAACATCAGGAAGAAGCATCATACTCTTTCTGCTACACAGGTGAAGAAAGATACAGAGAAAAGAGAATAAGCGGGAGGGAGATGTCACTGTCTGGCTTTAGATCCTCACACTTCTATTTTTATTGTCTTTTTCTTTGCTGGATCTGATTCAGATGAGGATGGCCATGTGCAACCAGCTGTACAGTTACACCTTCGCTATTTGTGTGTAATGGAGACAAAAGGAATGTGTCTCCTCTTGGAACCTAAACTTATTGTGTTAATTCACTACTATTTAATTTAATAATACAAATTAAACTTAAGAGTTCTGTAGAAGAAACAATTGACAGCTGGCATTGCTGACAAATGCAAGTATGTACCTGACAAAATAACAGGACATGTCAGACGTTAAGTGTGTTAATTAACTACAGAGGAGTAATTTTCTATTTAATTGGTTTAAATATTGTTACGGCAAATTGTCATCTTATAATTGAATCTGGTTTTGTTTGTTTTGGTTTGGCTGGTGTTTTCTTAGCTTCTAGGTCTTTTCTAATGTAGCCGTGGGCTGCTGCTCACTGGTTGTGAGATGCAAGTACTACGAATGTGAAACCTTTACAGAAGTAAACTGGGATGGATTGGTTACACAGGCTTTCAGATTGCTCTTACAGTTTCCTGGGTCGATCTGAGAAATTTGGCTCTTTCAGTAGCTTTGCTTTTGGCTGTCAACATTTAAAAATAGACCCCATTTCCAGAAGAGAGTCTTGTCTTACCTTATCCTCCGCTCCTTTTCTTTGGCTTTCATAACCTGTTTCATCTTTGCTGGTGGGATTGTCTCCAGGGTGTCCAGCATATCGTAGACATGGATTTCTATCACCATCAGCATCTGCTCAGTTGACAGATTTGTCTCATTTTCTCCTGTGCACTCACGATAGACTTCCAGCACCTTCTTTTCCAGGCTTGCAAGCATTTTGTTCTAGAGATGAGACATGGCGAGAGGCACAGCTGAGTTCTGACCAACAGAACCACAGCATCCCTCCAAAGACAAAGGCAATTGTTACGCTTTAATCCCCTCCACAAAACTCAATTGCTTGTTTAGTGGTTTGCTTAGCACCAGTGTCGGGGGAGAGGGCTGTACTGAGCCATCCTTCTGTCAGTCTCTTCTTCCTAGCTTTGCTGTGGACAGACTGTGTCTAAGCCGTGCTGCAGGGAGCAAACACACTTGCCCCACTCTGCTGCCTTAGCAGTGCCCCAAACCTGCCCTTGCTACAGCTCCATTACTGGGAAACAGTGCTGATCCCTCCCCAGTGCAACCCACCGCCGGGTTTTTTGCCTGCGATGGATAGGGCTGATAGAGAGCAACCATTTAGACACATGCCGACCCCCGCCTTGTCTTGATCTCAGGATGTACCTGCTCATCTCCATATTGTCTAGCGTGAAAGATGCAAGCTTTGAGATCTGCTACTCTCTCTTCTTTCTCGGCGGTGGAGGATTTGAGGGCGGCTACCTGCTGTTTCAGCTCTGCTGCCTTCTTCTCCCTAGGCCAGAAGAGAAAGTAGGTATTTCGAAATACGTGACTCCTCTGCTGCTTCCCAGCCTGGGACCGTCCCGCCTGCGGCCGGCAGATGGAGGTAACACTCCGCGCGTTTCTGGGGAACTTGCACCCACAGCTCTGAGAGCAGAGGGGACTGGGGATTTTCCTGGAGTAAAAAGTTACTGTGCTGATGTGGAGGAGGGAGAAGTAGCATAGCTAAACATTCGGTATTTTTTAATAAGTCGATGCAGGGAGTAGGTTAAAAGCTTTCAGGAGGGAATAAGCTACACTTTAAATGGAAATACATGTGTTTACCTGCCATTGAAATACTATATTGCAATTACTCTGGGGTTCCCTGCTAGATTCCTCTAGGAAGGGTTTGCACTGAGTCAGAAGAGTGCTGGTCTGGATCACTCCAGGACGTGCCTTTTTTCTTCCTTTGATCTTTCTTTATGAGAACTACACGATACTTCTAGTTTACGTCCACTCCAAGATGCTAAATGTGCTGCAGCCAGTGCCTTGAGGACTAAGGAACTAGTCCCAAGCTCAAGTCCTATCTGCTAAATTTTGTAGATGGGACACTTTCCTAGGAGCTCACAAGGTGGTGAGTTGGATTTGCTGTAGCTGGGCTGTAAGGTGTGAGAAAGAGACTCTCTGTTGTGGCTGTGTGAACAGCACTACACCTGCTCTGCAGCACGGAGCCTGATGGCGAGGTGCCGGGGGAGGAAGAGGGGGTCACTTACGTTTGAAAGCTGGGGTGCAGGGACCCCTTCCCACCACCTGCAGGATCACACTTACATGCTTTCATGTGTAGTGTTGACCTCGTCCAAAATTCTGCTGATACCTGGGGAATTCTGGAAGGAGGACACAATCTCTTCCTCCATCTTTGTGAAAACGGACAGCAGTTGTTGAGGATCAGTAAAATACAACTCAGGCTCCTGGAGTGGAAAAATGCATGCAATGAGATTTTGTCCTCCTTTAGCTTTTTTTTGCATTGAACTACGTGGAGGCTGATCTGCACCAGCCCTCCCACGTAGAGAGGTCCATGACTTTTCACATACAAATGTCTTCCCCTTTCCCGCTATGTGCGTAGCTTTACGCTACCTCAGTAGCTCATCCCCAAACCAAGGTGCATTTCGGTGAATAAAAAGTGGTGGGGAAGACTTCCATTTCAGACATAAACCAACGACTTCACTAATTTAAAAAATCTCCCATTATATGATGTTATGTCTCACTGGGGATGGCACGCTTTGAGATGATGGTAGGTTTTTAGAAAGTGGAAGAGAAAAGTCAAACTAAGGTATTTGTGATACGTGCTGCTAAAACATGAACATTTATGAATGTATAAACATACATTTATAATTAGTGGCTACAGTAACTCCTCAACACCGTAATGAATGGTTAGAAGGTGAGAGAAATTAGTAACATCAATAAATGACGCAGGACAAACGGAAAGTGTAAATACTTCAACACGAGACTTCTGACCTCATCTTCGTCCGAGCAGGTTTCGCTTTCTGCATCCTCCAGTGAACTTCTGAAAAACCATTTTGTGTATCAAGCCCTTAGAGAAACGATAACTCAAAGGAGGTCTTGTTAGTGAATTATGAACACTGTTGTTATTTGCTGTTCCTGTTTGCTCCTGACCAGTCCCTTGCACATTTCACACGTTCAGTCCCCCGTGGCTATGGGCTGCTTGGGGGTCAGGGAGCCAGGGATCACACAAACATGTAGTGTGGGAGCTGTGTCTGGCCACAAGCGTGATGCCTTTGAGCTGCTCTGAGCTCTGCTGCCAGCAGCGTCACGACACGACGCATGAGCCTGAACTGAGGGCGTTGATCCAAACGCCATTAAACTCGAGGGGGAGGATTTGGCTCTTGGGCAATGAGAAGACAGAGGTACGAACCTTATTATAAAGGCTTAGGCAGCAGCACAGCAAGTGTAGTAAAAGCCTTGTGCTCCGTGTGGGACGTGGGGCTGCTCCTGAACAACATGCTGGAGCCAACATAGGAGTTTAGAGTTTTCAGCTGCCCTGGGAGATGGTTGTTGAGTGCTTCCTCCTCTGCACAGCCTACTGCCATTAACCAGCAGTGCGGCCTCTTTCTCCCCTGCTTAGCCGCAGGGACAAGCTGGCACAAGAGCTAGAAGAGCAAGGCAAGGGGGGCCTGGCTGATGCTGGCAGCAGAGCCTGCTCATCACCTTCTCTTGATGTTGATTTGTTCCAATAAGACCCAGCTCTCCACATGCTCACAGCAGAGGTGAGGAGTAGGTTTCCTCTGTACTGGCTCCCGGTCAGCTGAGGGCTCTCTGCACTACTTCAGCCTGTTGTTTGCATTGCCTCATACTTACGGTTTTCTTACTGCTGGAGACTCCACGGTACCGGGGCTGGCAGTGTCTGTCCTGGCTGTCAGGCCTCGTCCTGGAGACAAGGAGAGATGTGCCCTTAGAGCGTGGGGCCGTCCCAGTGAGGAGTGGGCAGCTCTACCCTGGCACTCACCCTGCTCTGCAGTGGTGGGAGGTGAGGGACTCTCTTCCTTAGCTTTGGATTCTGTTTTCAAACCCTTTTTCTTTGTGTGTTTTTTTCTATGTTCCTCCTGCCACTCTTTGGGAGATAGTTCATAGAGGAAGTCCCTGTACGTCTTGTACTCCTTCAGAGTGTTCCTGAGCCTGGTTATATCACTGGGTGGAGAGAAGCAGACAGTTAGTTAGCAGGGAGCAAAGCCCTGTTTGAACAGGTTCTTTCTAAGTCTTGACATTCAGCTTCACCCAGAGAAGGGACAAGGGGGCACATGTCTTTATGGACACACAGAAACAAATGGGAACCCGTCCTGCGTGCTGTCTGTGGTTCCTCATGTAGAAGTTGTCTTGTCACATCTCTGTGGCCAGACCCTTGCTATGGCACTGAGTTTGCTAATTTGGGAATTTTTACTTGAAAATGAATAAGAAATTATGCCAACTCAACTCATAATAGGAATTAGAATTATTTTTTTTTTCATCTTTCCCCAGGTCACCATTAAAATGCATTACTTAGTTCTGTTTGATTTTTAATCTGAGACTAAGCATTTAATTTTGGGTTTGGAACATTTATCCTTTTTTTTTAAATACCAAAAAAAAACTAGGTGAGAAACAAAGACAGCATCTGAACAGTTTTAGAAATCTTTTTTTCCCCGATTCCCTTTCTCCCCAAGCCCTGTAAGGGTATAGTGCTGTGGGGGCTGTTAAAGGCTAGGCAGGAATAGCATGCAAACGTCACCTTTCGAAGTACTCTATTTTGGAATTGATTGCCTGGATTTCCCTTGTTATTTTTCTTTCTTCTGCGGTTTCTTTTTCAGCACTGGGAAGAATGCACAAAATGATTTAGCAGTGAGTGGGTTGTGAGTCGAGGTGCATATAAAACAAAGAAAAAGATGGGAGGGGGTGCTAAAAATCTCTCTTAGATGTATCCCAGATGATGCTTGGCTCCTGAAGGCCCTGCTTGTCTTGGCAATGAGAGTGTGGGGTCCCGGCAACGCTCCCAGGTTGAGGCCTCCCTAGTCTGACTGCTGCTGAGCTCAATTGCTGCTCTGCCCTTGTGATACCTGTAATGGGCCAAAGTGCTCAGCCTGCTTCCCTTGGACTGTTCTGCTGTGAGGGGTTGGGTGGAAGCACCTTCCTCCCACCAGTGTGTTTTGAGAAGAATGGAAGTGGTGGGGTCAACAGCAGGTTCCCTGCTGCAGCCAAATCAAGGGCTTCTGCAATGAGGGGATTCCCCAGCTGTTGTTCCCCTTCCTCTTGGCTTTCACTGAATGTGTGGGGAGAAAGTGCCACCAGGACTGTGAGTCTAGGCAAGCTCAGACATAGAGTATTTGCTAGCCAAAACCTGGCAGGGAGGTCAAGCAAAAGACCTCCTCCACGTCCAGAGCACACCCCTGGTTCCCTCAGCTTCCATTACCTTTCCAGAGCTTGAACAGAGATTTTCAGGTTCTCCTTCAGGAACTCATCGAACATGGCAGCATCCTTCTCCAGGCTGTGTTTAGCCTTTTCCAGGTTTCTTTCCTCGTTCTTCACTATGTTCTCCAGCGTTTGCATCTTATCTTGCTGTACTGCCATGGCATACTGAAACCAACCCAAAAGGCAACACAGTCGCACCAGCTGGTTGATTTTAAAGTTGTGTTGGCTTAGCTTTGTTCTCGGTTACCTTACTACTTTAGAATTGTGGGTGGAGAGGGTCAGGATTTCAAGCCAAGGTATGTGTACCTGTGCAAACTAGGTACGTAGAAGCCAGAAGATATTTCAGAAGTAATACAGCAAATAAGCAGTGAAATCAAACACAGAATCCAGAAGTCCTGGCACTGCATTAACTTCTGGCTGACAAAGATTGATTCAGATGCGTTATAGCACAGTAACAGAGGTGAATAATGACGATACTCCAGCATGGCTCCTGGTTTTGAGCTCAGAATAGCTCCCGGCTATAATTTATGTATAGGACAGCAGGAGCCAAAAGGTCAGTATATCTATGCATGTCACAAATGAAACAGTTGTGTGGCTGCTACTGGGTGGCGCGAGTGACTTACGTTCTTTTCTTTCCTGTCTGGGCTACAGACTGTGAGGGACTCTAGCACAGGACTCAGACAGTCAGTTCATGAGGTCTGATGTGGCTTCTTAGCTCTAGGCAATGGATCTCGGTGGGGGGAAAACCAAAACAAGACAATGCCAGGAAGAATAATTAAATGAACAGAAAATAAAATTCTTAAAGCCAAGTACCTCAAGTCGAAATATCTCTCTTAGGCCATTTACATACTCCTGGAAGGTTTCCTTTTTTAATGGGTGATCTGAAATTAGGACAGAAAGTTGATCAGACTAGAGGGGAAAATATGGCCAAGGCAAACCACAGTGAATATGTAGGCTGCGTGGCATGGTTGGTGCTGGAGTCAGCAATACTGATTATTTTATTATACTTTTGACCTTGTTTAGGTTTGGTTTCATATGGGCTTTCATGGGGTGAAACCAGGTAGAATGGAGTGGAGAATGAGGTCCTTACAAAGGTCAGTGTCCTCTAGGCATTAATTGCAAAGCTACTCCTAATGTCAGAGGCAGAAAATTTAGACCCACATCCACTAAAATCCAACTTAGTAGAAGGTCTCCATGACACAAGGTTCTGCAAACTAGCAGCTGACACCCAGATGATTCTGAGAGCACCCAGCTACTGTGAAGGCCGCAGGGGATGGTGGAACCCAGGCTCCGCCGTGGGGGTGACATGTTCTGTATGTAAATGCATGAGATGGAGAAGGCCCAGCCACACGGAGGCTGGCGAGACACATCATATAACTATCGTGTCTGCAACCCCGAAGTCAGCTAGAGCTAACTGCTACTCCCATCGCCTCTTCGATTTCTGCTTTAGGCTGTTACCAGCTGAGCAGCACCACTACGAAGGCAGTAACTGTCCCCTACCTTTTTTAATGCCTGCCTCCCGTAAAAGACTCTCCTGATAAGTTTTCAGTCTCTCTTCATTTGTTGCCTGTTTTCTGGCCTCCTCTTCCTCCTCCTCTTGCAGAGCTTTCCTGAGCCCTTTCTGCTTTGCTTTTATTTTAGTGGAATAAGTCATTTTCTCATGGATTTTCATGGTTTTCATCCTTTCACGTTCCTACGAGAAGCCAGTTCACATGGACAGTTTGATCATGTGCTTTGTTCGCTGTGGTTTTTAAAGACATAAGTAGTTATTCACAGTCTAGAAATTTGCTTGCTACTGATATCCTGCTGATGCATGTTTGCCTGGTTTATCTGACTAATCCCAATGATATTCTCTCTTGAGGCAACTGAAACACTTAATTTCTTAGCATCTGTTCTCATTAGTTTGTTGATTTGTATGCTGCATCCAGTCACCAGCCGTACCAGTGTGTACCTACCCAGTGTCCTCATTTCTCCTTCCTGGATTATTCCTGGGAGAGAATGGAAATTTTCAGAGATTCGTCTTTCAAGTCCCCTATTAAAAGGAAACAACTGGATGGCCCACACTCAATACTGACTCCGTCCAACCTTCATAAAGGCATATAAACCTTCCAGTTTAGGTTGAGAGGATCTATTCAAACCCATTCCAGAGCTTTCTGGAGGGTAAAAGGTTGTTCATACTCAGTGCTTTCACATGGGCTGCAGTGTAATTTATTGCAGTCTGGGTTAAACTGAGGACATCACTCAGCAGACATCCTTAGTCCACTTCTTCCTAAGCCCTTCCTCATACTTATACAGTTACCTTTAACCCAAGAGAAAACCAGACTGTATCAGTCATCAATTTGCAGTGAGGAAGCTTGCTTAAGTTTGTCTGAAACCCTCCCTTTGTGATTTAGAAACAGCCAAGACCTCTTGCTTCCCCACTACTGCCTGACTTCCTCAACCATGGGCAATAGTCAGACCTCTTGGAGATGTGACAATCTCTCCATGACTTCCCACCCCCTTTGGATTGCATGCCCTAAGGAAAGTCCACTGCAGAAATAAGAAAAAGACATTCCTGAGACCCAGCTTTCTGGTCTGGTGTTGGTTGCTTGCCTGCACTAGTGAACTGCTTGTATATCCATTGGCTTAAAGCATGTGTACGTACCGCCTTAGCCTTTTTTCTTTCCTTGTCCCTCAGTGAGAAAATATCGATATCTGGAAGAACTGTAAACGGATTCTTCATTGGGTTTTCTTCATCTTCTTCTGGGCTTTCTGAAAAAAGAAAATCAAACCCAAATCTAAATAGGTGACAATGTAGAAGACTTAAGGCAGAGTATCAGGATTCAGTGCAAAGGGACTCTGATTTCCACCTGAAGGGTGGGCAGCTGTGCACACAGCTGCAGATGTCTACCAATCCTGAATGGAGTATGGGGAGCTGGAAAGGGCTTGCAAGAAGTCTATGATATAACTGTATTGTTTATGCCACTTGACCGTATCTGCTGATCAGCTCAGGATTTCATCCAGGGATTTTTGTAAGTCTGGAACTATTTTACCCATCTCATTCAATCGTGGGCAGAATAGTCTGAATACAGGCCTCTCCTTTGACCTAACAAGGAAAAGCTGCTAGAGCATCATGACCTTACCTGACACCACAAGCAGGGTTTCCATTCTGAGTTTGGAAGAAAGACTGTGGAATGTTGACTCTGTATGTGCAGATGACATGCTTGACCCTGGCCCAAGAGAAATCATAAACAAATCAATCACCTGGGTCCTGCAAGTAACTGATGCAGTAGCTTTTGCAGCAGTGATGGGCCTAGGGGATTTCTGGGTCTTAACCACTGAGCCTTTTGTGTCTGTAGGAATTAACAAATGGCTTCAGTAAACTGGAAAATATCTGTCTTCCGACCCCCAAAAAGAGATATTCATCCCTGGCTTATATGGAAGCTGCGTAAAACACAGTCCTCCTTATACACAGGCTGATGGGAAAGTGAAGACAAAACAGTTTGAAGACAGGCAACTCGAGTCCCTTGCCTCCTGTTCCACCCACATCTTCAGTTCGGATCCACACCCATAGTTTTCCATCCTCCTATCACTGGTTCACAAGCGGCATTTTTATTCCCTAAAGCTCTTACCAGTAATTGGCGGTAAAGTAAAG
This sequence comes from Apaloderma vittatum, assembly GCF_000703405.1. Lineage (NCBI taxonomy): Eukaryota > Metazoa > Chordata > Aves > Trogoniformes > Trogonidae > Apaloderma > Apaloderma vittatum. Next base: position 2,159 of record NW_009719449.1, on the reverse strand, counting down.
GCCGAACGATTGTTGGACAGCCCAGACATGCTGCAGGCAACTCCGAAGTGTTCCATTTTCGGCTGGCAAACTGGTGAAGGTTAGTTTTTGCTTCTCTGAATCCAGTTGCTTTTTATAAGTTTTGCTGTGGGTCCTAGGGGAAAAGGCATAATTGTAGTGATCTCACTTACAAAGAACAGATAGACCATTGTTAAAGTTATCCCATAATCAACAAAGGCAGCAAGCTGGGCCCAGCGAGGTAGTCATCAATTGATGCAGTTCTGCTGCTGGGACCAGTCTTCATCTGCACTGGTCTAAGGCGCAGCAGAAAATATCCTCTTCCGCTTGCACTAGTTTAAAGGCTATTTTAGAGCACCATTTTTAACTCTGAACAGCCTCCAGTTTTTACGTATTTTGAGCTAAGCTCATCTGGCCTAATTTCCATGTACATCCTTGGTGCTTTGTATTTCCTATTGGCTGTGTTTCTGCAGCTGCTCAGTTAGTGCCTTATTCTTTGGAGGCGTCAAACTTGCGCTGTTGATGAGACACAGAGGCTGTTGTAAAATTTAGGCTGTTTGAATGTATCCCAAATGTCTTCTCTCTCCTTTTTAGATTGTGAAGTACCTTTTCCAAAGAGCCTTCTTGACTTGTTGCTTAGATTTTCACGTCTCTCTGAACTTTGCGTAACTTAATGGGATGTTTTTCTCATCTATGTCCTGGAACAACATAGCCCTTGCAATGGTGTGAGTTTTGGAGAAAACCCCATCAGGGCAGGGGTAGGAAGGCCATCAAATGCCAGCAGTGTTCAGCTGAATACACTTTGTGAAATATGCAGAGCAGTTGCAGCAAACACCTGAGTGTTCAGCCCTCTTAGTGCACAACTTGATTTCTGCCGTGTAAAACCCTTCTCATAAAAATCTTCTCGTTCAGGTGCTTAATTTAAATTCCTGCTACAGGGAATGGGCCTGAAAAGCAGGGCTAGGCAGAGGATACTGGCATATCTCTGAGATAAAAAGTGCTTTAGAATATAATTTTAGCAAAGTATAGGAATCTGTTTCTAAGACTAACTTATAAATATTCCTTTTATAAAGATATTTTTGTTTCAGGTTGTTGGTTTTTTTAACAGATTGTTTGCACATCGCTTTGGAAATAACACCAAAAGCTACAGAAGCCCTACTTGTGCTAATTATAATTATTAAGCTCAATAATGCAAATTAAAAATTGCTTTGTTGCTGGAATCATTTGGCATATATTTCGCTGTCTCTGACATTTTTATGTTGCAGTAGCTACATACCAATTGCCAGTAGTATGTGAATCAACATATAGGGCATTCATGGTTTTAATTTACCAGGACATTTATTCAGTGCTTTTCCCCAGCACCCATTTGCTGTGTGTTAAAAAAAAAAAAAAAGCCAACGTAAACATGCAGACAGCTCAAAAAAAATCATAGAATCATAGAATGTTCAGTGTTGGAAGGGACCTCTAGAGATCATCTAGTCCAACCCCTCTGCCAGAGCAGGATGCCCTAAAGCAGGTCACACAGGAACACATCCAGGCAGGTTTTGAAAGTCTCCAGAGAAGGAAACTCCACAACCTCTCTGGGCAGCCTGTGCCAGGACTCTGTCACCTGCACAGGAAAGAAATTTCTCCTCATGTTGAGGTGGAACTTCCTATGTTCTAACTTAAACCCGTTATTCCTTGTTCTATTGCTGGGCACCACTGAGAAGAGATTGTCTCCTTCCTCTTCACACCCACCCCTCAGACATTTCTCTACGTTAATAAATCCCCTCTCAGCCGTCTCGTTGCAAGGCTGAACAGCCCCAGGTCTCTCAGTCTCTCTTCACAGCAGAGATGTTCAGTCCCTTGATCACCCTCGTAGCTCTCCCTTGGACTCTCTGCAGTAGGTCCCTGTCTCTCTGGAACTGGGGAGCCCCAAACTGGACACAGCATTCCAGGTGTGGTCTCACCAGGGCAGGGCAGAGCGGGAGAACCTCCCTAGCCCCGCTAAAGCTCCCTACCACCGCAGAATCTACCCGCCGTGCGCCCCCAGCCCGCGGGGAGTGTCGGCCCGGTACACTCGGAGGAGTTAAATGAAGCCATCGCTTGCAGAGAAGGCTCGTCCTGCTCGCTGGGACTCCGCTCCAGGTTCTAAGCTCAGAGCAAACGGGAGCGGGGCAGCC
>NW_009719448.1:17244-19170 GCF_000703405.1 Apaloderma vittatum | reverse complement strand
GTCTCCTCCCGAGGGGACTCATTGACATATCAGTCACATAGTTCTGCATAATTGGGACTTGGATGCAGCCTCTCTTTATGTTTCCTCTTGGCAGTTGCCAACAACATGAAGCACTCCTGGGTCAAAATGACAGCCTTTTGTTTACTATTCCTGCTTATGTGCCTCATTTTCTTCAAGGATAAGAGCTCTTTATAGGAATCTTTATTGTGATGAGGTTAGCAGAGAGAAAGATTTCTCTCCAGCTTTCTCTCTCTCTTTCACAGCTGATTAGTGGGGTCGGCCCACGAGGACAGCGACATGGAGCTCCAATCCAGCCCCCACCTCAGGGTCCTCCCGGCCACGAGCCACATCAATCCCACCCCGCCAGCCCGCAGCCCCGTGAAGGGTGCCCAGACAGTCCCCTGGCACCGCTGCCCTTTGGCCCGTGGGGGCTGTGGGGGGAAATGCCACCAGCCTGAACAAAAGTACCGTGGAATCCAACCACACCCAGGACCCTGGGCAGGAGCTTACCTGAGCACAGTGGTACCATCCCGGCCACGGCGGCTCATCTTCGCCTGACCTCCACAGCTGCGACCAACCCCAGCAGGACCACCAGGAACCACTCTTGCACCCTCGCTTGGCAAACCAAGACATGAGAGACTTCCAGTAAATGGCGACCCACCAGGCTACTGCACCCAACGGACTGGTTTGCAGGTTAGAAGTCCACTGGGCAAGAGTGGACAAGAGGTGAGGAGAGATGTGAGAGCAACTGGTGACAAGATGGGGAGAAGCTCAGGGAATAGATGTGGCCAGTGATGGATGTCAGTGGAAACCTTTCCCTAGCCCTGGACGATGCCCCAGAGGACCATCCCAACAGATCCTTCACTCATTGCTGGGCTGACTCCGCCACGGCATGTGACCCAGCTTCACCTCGTCACCCGTCCCAGCCCATGGCCGGGAGGTGACACTCCTGGGAAGAGCAAGTCTTTTTAAGAGGAAAGCAGCTTATCCTTGAAAGTTACTTTCCGAAGGTCAAGAGTGGGACTGTGACAGAGCAGCCTGACAAACGCATCTCCCAAAGTCCTTGGGCCCGATAATGTATGTCCCGTGCAATGTTGACACTAGTGATCCACCAAAGATCAGGTTAACAAGTTTGACGTTAGTGACAGCGTGATTTGTTCAGCGCTGGCTCTGAATTCATAGAGCGGCTGGCCTTCGGTGATAAACTATTGCACCGTGCGCGCGAGGCTGTGGCAGTTGTCACCGGCCCGAGCACCGAGATGAAAAGGAAGCAGAGCTCTAATCAAAATACAGTGGTCAGTAGAGGTTGAGCAGAAAATTAAAATGTGCTGGTACTTTTCCCACTCCAGCCCTGCTTTCCAGGCAGCCCTTCGTGCCAACGTGGGGCGAGGAGAGAGGCCGCCCCGTCGCCTCCGTGCAGCTCCTCTCACTTGGTTTGAAGGGGATGACAAACCCATCACCCCGCGTGCACGAAGCATCCTCTGTCACCTCCCACCAGCGCTGACCTTCAGGGTTCCCCTCACGGGGACTAAATCCAGGGTGTTGTGGCATCAGAGCCACTCGAGCTGCTCTATGGAGGAGGGGGAGAACAGCTGTAAATAAGAAAAACTAACATTATAGAGGGTAGGAAATGCGAGAGCACTCGGCAGAGGAGCGGGGCAGCGCGGCTCCAGTCGGGAGGGAAGCGAGGATGCGATAAACTCTCTGGAAGGAGCGGGGAGGGAAAATATCCCTGCGTGCCATAGGCAGATGCTTAACTGCTACTTCTTTGCCCTAGAATTTCCCATTATTAAAAGTGGGGAGAAAAAAGCCCTAAACGCTCTTAAGCACCAAGAGCTCCTAAACACTAAAAAGGAAGAATTTCCATTTTTATGAGTTCAGCAGCGCAGAAGGCGCCAGCAGCCCCGTGGAAGGGAGCAGCAGAGC
>NW_009719448.1:16869-17213 GCF_000703405.1 Apaloderma vittatum | reverse complement strand
CGCCTCCTCATGGGGAGCCAGCATCCGCGGAGCCGGCCCCAACACGCGCTCACTAATACACGTGGAAGCACAGATATGAAAAGCGCTTCTTAGGCTTTTAGAAGCACCCACCTCCGTGACACAAGAGATGGCAAAATGATTTCTGCAGTTTCTCCCCGGAGTACGCTGGTCAAGGATTCCTGGTGCGTTTGCTTGTTTAGGTTTTTCCCTCCTGCCTGCAGCACGGGTCTCCGCACGCTGCTGGGTGCAAACCCTCCTCCCACTGCCCCCCCCGGCGATGGCAACCCACCCAAACCGCTTTGTGTCCTGGCCATCTCATGGCTAGAGCCCCCCCCGGGCGACAG
>NW_009719448.1:12735-16852 GCF_000703405.1 Apaloderma vittatum | reverse complement strand
GGCTGCAATGGTGCAATGACCAGAAGGAGGAAACTCACCCTCCTGCCTTCTTCTCCAGGACTCTAGCCGGGGACCACCACCAGCACCACAAGCGATCCCAGCCACAGCTGCTGGCCCGGCGCTGAGCTCCGTCACCCAATGGTGCCTCCCACCACCCTGAGGGAAAGCTGCTGCTGAAGGGAGAAGGTGCAAGCAAACAGCAGAGGCCACCGGTGCAGGACAATTCACATTTATTAGTTCATACAGCTAACACTCGCTAAACATGCGTTCAACACTTATTGGTCACATTTCCACAGGTAGTCAAGTCACAGAGCAGAGCAGCGGAGCAGGGGCAGGTCGGGCTGACACGGCCCCGCCGCGCGAGGGGCACCAGTCGGGCCACGGCGTGCCCGAGACGTGCCGGCAGAAACATTCATTTGGTCATAGCGTAGTGACGGGAGGGCAGCTCCCGAGAGGTGCCCGCTCCTCCTCGGGCGCTGCGGGGTGAGGGTGGCCCCAGCCCTGGCTCCAAGCGTGCCAACGTCCACCGTCCACCGCGTGTCCTGCCGAGGCAACATCCTGCTTCCCTGATTTACACAAGGGATCGTGGGAAAAATGAAGCATTTTACTGGGAGAAATCATCACCTGGAACATCAGCGGAAGGACCGGGAGACCAACCCAGCTCAGAAACGTCCCGCAAACCAGCGACGGGCTGGCACAAGAGCCTCCTTGAGCCACTCCGGTCACACATGTGAGGGCTCTGTGCCACCCCAGCCTCCGCCTTGCGCCTGCACCGGGACAGAGCTGGGCAAGAGCCTGGCGTGCGCAGCCCAGCACCTTCCTGGGGGCGCGGGTAGGATGCGAAGTCAAACCCATCTCCCTGCGGGTTGAACTGCTGCAGCAGCAGGGACAGGAACCAAGGCACAACCCGAAGGAGAACTCCAGTCATCCCAGCTCCTGTTCTCTGCTGGCAACAAAGACAGGCAGAATTTTGTTTTTCACACAATCCCTTTGAGATGATAAACAGGATGTCACACGAGGTAGTTTTGTTATGGAAATTGAGTCAATAATGTTATCAACTATTACAAGACATTTTATAAATTGAAAGAAAACAATGAATCACAAAAAGCTTTGTTAAGGTTGATCGTCATGTGGTTTCAATTTCTGTTTCTTTTTGCCCGTGGGGGCATTTCCTCCACTGAACCACGTTGCTTCTTTCATAGACTGGTTAGAGGTCAGCTGCACAGGAGCTCACTCTTAATTTTTTTATTTTTTTTTTTCCCAATGGGAAGGTATTGCCTGGATTGGCCTCACCAGGTTTTTGCAAGGTTGGTTTAAACTCGGATTTGCAGATCCTGGCCAGTGAGACTGCAGGGAAGGTCTCAGCCCTGCGAAGCGTTGCCAGGTCTTGCTCAGTGCTGGCGCTGCCTGCGGCTGCGTCGGACTGGACGGGGCCTTTCGGATGCTCCTGCAGCTGTAACCCAGCTGCTTCCACACGTCAGCACCTTTCCCAAGCAGTCTGACTGAGCCCTGACGAGAAACGTGTACTCGCTGGAAATGAAGATGTTCAACCTCATAAACAACTCTCTCAGTACAGAGCGCTGGGACGTGCTGCCAGGCACATCCCGAGAAATTCCCGTTTTCCCCTTTTCCAGGAGCGCTCAGATATATTTACCACCAAAGGCAGAAGGGGAAGGTCCTTCAGAAACAGAGACAAGTCTCTCCCAGCCTTTAGCAAAGCCGATGATATTTTACACCTCACCAGCTCCCCTCGCAGCAGCCCCGACGGCGACGCGCCTCTTTGGGGTCCTTTCCCTGTCAGGGCCCGTCTAAGCCTTCAGCAGGCAAACTTCCCACAAGCCAAACCAAAAGTTCCCCCCCCCCAAATCTCCACCTTCTTCAGCTTGCAGTGGGTCCTCCCAACAAGTCATGAAAGAAGCAACCAGCGCAACATCAAAACTCGGGTTTCTCTGGGTCACATTTTAAATACTTATCCCTGAGCTTCTGTGCATTGCAAGCAACACACCGTGAATCCAGAGAAACGCCACAGCTTGACACTGACAGCCCACGTATTACCCTCGATTTACACATCATCTACAACTTAAAAATCAGCTTCATACTTAAACTAGTTCCCCAAGTTTCCCCCTTTCTCCTGCCCTTTATGTGGCAGGGATGATTGCCGCTTATTATCCTGAGAAATAACAACATTTTCACAGACACCAAGCTTCATAGCTCCAAATCAAAACCAAGAAAGAAGAAAGAATGAATGGTGAATAGCACATTCACGGGAGAATTTTTTTTCATTTTTAAAAACATAGTAAAGATAAAACAAATTCAAGTTTTTTTTAAAAAAAGGTTGGTTTGAAGGACAAGACTTAAAACTCTTTAACCTGAGGTGGCCATGGATCTGTGCAGGAGGCTGAAGAGCCGGGGCAGGTTCTGCAGGACTGCTCGTGTTGCGCCAATCGCCCTGCGAATGCCACGCTGCCCCCTCAGCCTTTGCGCGATGGGAGATGGCAAAAGCTCAGGATTTACAAATTACAGAAAAATCCAGAGCCGTGTCCCGACGACCCAAAGCACGCGGTGCCTCCGCACAGCGCTGCGGGCTGGCAGGCACGAGGCGAGCAGGATGAAGGCTGCCGGCGTTGTTAATAATTAGAAAGGAGCTAATGGGAATGCGGAACGGCTGGAGAGCGAGCTCCTGCAGCCTCCGCTCCGCCCTGCCCGTGTCGAGGGGCCGGGGAGCTCTGAGCACCCCCCAGCCTTCTCGAGGGGCTGGGCACAAGGACAAGGACTCGCTCCTGACACAGGCAGGGGGTCAAGGCTCTGCTCGCAGGACAGACGCTGACCCACGGCAGCGCAGGAAAGCCCAGTCGCTTTCAAAGAGCTTTTGTGGGGGCCCTGGGGTCTCGCCGCTCGAGCAGGGTCTCTGCACCAGGTGACGAGCTCTGAGCTGCACAACAGCAGCCACAGGAGGCCTCGGCAGAGTCCCTGCGACACGTGAGCCTGAGCACTGCAAATTTATGTCCCAAGTCTCCGTTCAGATTAAAAGTAACTCTTCAGCTTTCCATCTGCACAAATGCAATGAAGGAGAGGAGGGGGTCAGTCAGCCAATTCATCTTTCAAATCGGGGATAAAAATTGACTTGTCATGGCAGAAAATTCTACCAAAGACTATTATTGTTGATTGATTCCTCCGTGACAGAAGGTCAGATAAGCAAGAGCAGATAGATACCAAAGATAATGAACTTCCCCCTACTAGCATTAAGCACAAATAAAATATGGGTCCCTGTAAACCGAATGTTACATGAAGAATGGAACAAAAATTCCAACCTTTCCAGGGTGTCCTTCAAACCAAATTCACAAATACATCTAGTGACTGACCTAACGTCTCTACATCTCTACCTACATTCCTACCTTCTCATAATACCTGAGTTTGCAATGCAACACATTCACTTTACCCTGTTTAAAAAATACAAGCCATTAGAGGACTCGGTGCAGAAGATATTAAGAATGACTGTCCGGTGAGCCAGACTCTGGTTCGGCGTATTAGCTTCTGCCTTACCTGTCAGTCAAGTAAGGCCTTTCTCCTGCCTACGACAAATGGGCGATTTGTTAACAGATACTGCTGCCAATCAACCTTTGTAAAATCTGCTTTATACCACAGAAAGCAGAACATTCTCGTCCATTTGTCACCATAAATGAATTCAGTTTTTCTGCTGTTGTTGGTACGGCATTAGCCTTGGAAGTCTATTTTGGATAAACACAGAACACCTGATAGATTATTTTCTTTGGGTATTTGGCAATAAGATGACCACTTTTATGTACACTAATTAGAACAAAGTCTTAGCCATCAATAATTCAGTAAGCGTAGAATAAGATTACTCCTATGCAATTTTCACAATTCCTTGAGTGTATAAAACAGCAAGTCAGGAGATAACCCGTAATAAAAAGATCATATCGAGCTATTTGGAAATCAAAACTTAAAAGCCGAGAAATATTTTCTAACTTACAAACAGATATACTAAAATCTTCCCGTTTACACTTGAGGTATAGGCTGTATGCAGAAGGCTTTCCTGAGAAATACGCGCTTGTCTCATTTCACAGTTTGGATCGTGAAGCTCTATTGAGCCTGAACC
>NW_009719448.1:9381-12531 GCF_000703405.1 Apaloderma vittatum | reverse complement strand
CCGAAAGCTGCGACGGCCAAAGCCACAGCAGCTCCTGGGCTGCACCGGAGCCAGCACCCGCTGGCTGGAGGGGAAGGAAAGACGACTTTGGTGAATGAGATTTTTCTCTTGTTCACCGTCATTCATCTCACAGCAGCTTCAGTACCTCTGAGCAGGACTCGCCTGGTGCCCCACAGCTGGCATCAGGATAAGACAGAAAGGCAGCAACCAGTCCCGCCCTGTTCTGAAGGAACACAAGCTGGTTCCCAAAGTATTTCTGCAACAGCATTCGAAGACTCACCGATGAACCCTCTTGCTACGCAAACACCAGATTCACATCTAAGGACAGAGGGAAGGAATCCCAGCCAGGGCGACACGGCTGCCTTGGAGAGTGACCGAGCCTTCCAACGTTAATTCTTACTGAAGGGAATGGGAAGAAGAACATCTCATCCGACCTCCCCACCAGCAACACCAGCAGGAAGCCATGAGGTTGCTCAGGAGAACACCCATGTTTAGATCAACACCAGCGCTTGGCAATTGCTCCAGCAGCTGACCAGTCGTCATTAAGGCAGCTCTCCACACAGCGGGGTGGTGCGGAGGGTGCAGGAAGGAAAATCCAAACCTCACAACCCCTAGCACAGAACAGCTTACCAAGTACGGCACTAACACCATTTTTGCTGGTAAGAAGGGATTCCACAAGTAGCAGAACAGTCCTGGGAGGACACAGCTATGGCTCGTGCATTCCCCGAGTCCAGCAGAGAAAGCCAAGCCAGAGGACACTGGAGCCCCTTGCTCCGTTACAGAGGTTACGTGTCACCACAGGGTACGTTAACTGGTCCCAGAAACGGGCTGCTTGGGACGGCCGCAGTGCAGGAGCCTCCTCAGGAGTCAGATATCGCCTTGGAGGGACACACTAACTGGTGCAATCCTGCCTCTTCCCTAAGTAGGCTTTTCCTGCTTTTGTGAACCTAAAATGGATGTTAAGGAAGCGACAAGGAATTAATGGCAGTTCTCTAGCAACGAGGGCACCTTTGTGTAACACCAGGAGCCTGCTACCAACTGCAGCACGGCAATTGCAGCCGGACAGAAAGAGGGGCAGCGCCAGCGGGAGGCCAGCGGGGAGGCTGGCCTGGGGCAGAGCCCTCGGCAGCTCCCAGCCACGGGGGCTACTGCCCACCTCTGAAGCTGCCAGGGGAATAGAAACCAGCTGGCTAGGCAGACTTTTCCTTCCTTATCACTCCTTGCCTTTTAAAAAGTTACTATTGTATTTAAAGAAAAATAAGCTTGGCACTTCTCTAACACCTGCTTCTCCAAAATCACCCGTCTGGGATACCAGCAGCTCCGTGGATGCAGCGAGGCCGTTTGCTCTCTACAACAAACGCTTCTGGGTACAAATCACGGAAAGAGCAGTGCGCGAACAGCGTCTTCTCCTTGAGGTAGTCTTAGTCATCTCAGTCCCCAGCCCCCAAATACAAGAGAACTAACCCTAACAAACACTGTAACATTAAACATCTTCACATTCTGTAAACCGCTGGAGAATGCATCTGCTGCATTCAGACAGAACCATGTGCATCGTGTTGAAGATCATACATTCAACTCTGTCGTGAAATAAATATATAGGAAAAAGAGTAAAAAAAAAAAAACAACCAAAAATCAAAACCCCAAAACAAACAAGCAAAAGACTCTTGCTACAACGGCAGGGACGCCCACCGCCCCGTCTCCTGCCCGGATCGTGTTTGCCCCTCTCCCGGGGTGAGCCAGCTCCCTGCCTGAGGCACAGCGTAAGGCACCGCCCGGGTGAGCTGGGCTCACTCTTTGCTCACGCTCGTCTTGCAGGAATGGAGAACGGCCTTAAAAAGGAGAGGCAGCTGCTCCAGCGGGACATTCACCATTTTTCCTGGTAAGAAAAAAAAAACACCAGAAAACAGAATTAGCAGCCACTCCTGAATCAGATTTCAGAGACACCTAAGCCAGCAACGCTGGAGGTGGTTTTACCTTGAACCTCTCAGAGAAACAGTTAATCATCCTACTGCTACATTAGACATTTGATATTCATTTGGACACAACAGGATTTATTATTTATTGAATTGAAAGCAAAATAAATGAGCAAAGTCAGATCAAAATGATTTCTCCACAACGAAGCCGTATTTATAGAAACTGGGAAAGACCAAACCCCGTCTCTCCTCAGACTCCCTTGCTGATCTCAATGAGTAAATGACAAGAGCTGCTCTGTGATTATTATCTAGTTCGTTACAACAGAGTAGGATAAAGCGTATGGAGCCTGGACACAGAGAGGCAAGTATCTGCCTTTGCCATAATGTTCAGGAACAAACGGTGTTTTAGTAACACCAGATCCTGCAGATCTAACTAGGGACACAACCGCATGTGAAAATTACACCTTTGGGGACAAAAATCCTTCGAGGTGCGATAGAAAGGAAGAAAAAAAAATGAGAACCTGACCACAGCACTCGAAGGGCAGCAGGTCAGAGCAAGGTGTGTCTTCTTGGGAGCAGGGCACTCGGGAGGGAACATGCTGCCACGTCCGCCAGTGTCACAGGGACAGCTTGCAGGGAGCCAGCCTGGCTGGGTGGGGTGGCCGGGGTGCCGGGAGATTGGCTTAAAGCGTGGGAGGGAATCTTTGATAGAAAAAGGTCCCACACGAACACCCTCCATGAAAAGCTGACAAGAATTTCACTGCTGCAAATTCATTTTCTTTTAAAAGCACTTTTTGTAACTCGTGCACAATCCCAGCGTGAGAAGAGCTCAAAACGTTACCTGCGATATATCGTATCTCTGGCAAACACATCATTAAATCCGGAAAACGGTTTGGCTGGTGTGGGTATTTGTACTCCGTGAAGTCCTGGCAGACATACCAGTACCGCTTATTCAGCTGCTCCAGCTGCGACGCGTTGGTCAGACCCCTGATGTCTGAAAGAGAGCGTGATTAGAGCTGTGAAAACATGTCAACAACATCCTAGAACAGAGCAGACTGGCGCTCGCTGCCATTTCTTCAGGAAAGACAAATGGATTGCTAAAACTCTAAGCCAGGTCCCTGCTTCGGAGTCTGGCTCCGAGCGCCCAGTTGGACAAACACCACAGCTCCTATCCCACCTCCCGGCTTTCCCGCACGGCGGCTGCGCCTTCACACGCAGGTCCGGGTCCGGGGAAGAG
>NW_009719448.1:5877-9368 GCF_000703405.1 Apaloderma vittatum | reverse complement strand
GAGCCGCTCATCTGCGGAGCTCGACGGATGCTCTTGGGAGATAACAGCTCCAGCAACCCGAAATCCCCCTGCCCAGGGCAGAGCAGCCGTGTGTCAAGGGTTAGTCCTCACAGCGGGTTCACCGTAACGCTTCCTCCAACAGAAACGTGTTGGTTTTAGCTCTGTCATCTCGGCTGAGGGAAAGCGCTCAACTCCATAATTCAAGGTATCATCATATTTCTCCCGATCTGCTTATGAATTATGTCGTACGAGCTTTATAAGCCTGTCAACCCCTTCTTTTTAAATTTAGCTTTGTCAATGTCAGGCAACACACACAAAGGAAAAAATGGACGTTTGCAAGCCATCAAACTGGCAGGAAGGCCCACTGCCACCGTTCCGTGTGATGAACGGCAGCGGCAGGGTCCCCGTTCCGTGGGATGAACGGCAGCGGCAGGCTGCCGGGGTCCTGGGAACGGTCCAGCTCGGAAGCTGCGGACCCTCGGAGCAGGCTCCCTCCTGTAAGACCACCTGACGGAAGAGGCATTTATCTACAGCCCAAAAGCTGACTTTTTAAAAATAATTCTCAGGTATTTCACATAAAAAATTGCAAACTTCGACTAAAAATAAAAGAAGACAGGAAGTTAATGAAAATACATTTCAGAAAACAATGGAGACAGCTCGAGAAGTGCATTATCCAGTGTCAGGAAACTGCCCGGGGAAGCAAACCGGAACCTCAGCCCAGCAGAGACTGACGCGTCAGCACTATTACTGCTGGAAACGAGCCGCGGAGGAGGGAGTCTCCAGCACATTTCACAGACTGCAGCTATCTTTCACAGTACAAAAAGACTTTGGGGACATTTATTTGCAAAATTACAGCTGGACACCATCCCCGAAGCATTCGCTTCTCGACGGTTTTCTTTGCTTGCGACACGAAGCAGCGTCCTGCAGGGCCCCAGCAAGACGGGGCACGGTGGGCTGGGAAAGGGGGTACACAACCCTCACCTCAGGACGACGTACCAGAATGGAAACTGGGACAAGCACTACCGAGGACAAAACCCACCTATTCCAAACTATTTCAGCCCACTACAGTTGTTAGGAAAGGACCAGGATCTTTTCACACATCGAAGACTCACTCTGTGTGGATTTTGAAATGCCCAGGTCAGCAGCAGCCCGACTGCCAGCGTTCATACCCTGGTTAATTAAGGGGAGGGTGCAGCCCCTTCTCAGGCAGAATTCACGGCCCGCACGTCAATGCTTCATTCGTGACTATTTTTCACTTTGAAGAGTTAGCATTAGGGAGGGAATCTAAAAAGCAAGAAGCCAGCTAGATGACCTAAGAGCCAGAAGAGCTCCAATACCTTTCTCTTCGTTGACTCACCTTGATTGAGGAAGTTAATGGCTTTCATACACGCATACTCCTCGTTGCTGACCTTCAGCTGGTTAAATTTGCGAAAGAGGTAGATCAACCGCTCCATCACCTCCATCCCCTCTTCACTGAATCTGGAGGACAGAGATCACAAATCAACATATACAGGACACAGGCCACACACAAAAAAGCTAAGCAGCTTATTAAAATAACTTAAACATCTTGCAGGAGAACTAAAAAAACCCCCCTGTCATCAAAACTGCTTGTATTTCCCCAGATCTCAATGAGGATCGGGCCTTGGCACTTTGCTGGGAGAATGAAACGAGATTTCATAGAAATGTGGAGTGATACTTGTCTTGCAGGACATGAAAATACCCTGCAGAACACCCTGGAAACACATAAACACACGAAACCACGATAAACCCACACTGAGAGGGGTGGAACTGCAGGCCTGGGGCGAGGCTGAGCAACACGTGCCGTTTCCATCTAAACCTTCCCCCTCAAATGGGACGTGCAGGATTCGCTGCACTTCACAACCGTGTCAGGATCCAACTGGCGAAGCGCCGCTGCTGATGCGGACGGACAGGGACGCTCCGCTGGGATGGGGATCCACTGCCCGCACCAGCCCTGGAGCATCTCCCCGGGCACATCTCCGAACCCGCACCGTGTGCCCAGAACGCGCCGCGCGCTTCTCCCGGGCGTCCACGCTCGCCGAGGGAAGCCCGTGACAGACACAGCGACGCACAGGGAACACCCATCTTCCCAGAGCCTCCCCAGGAACTGCCTCATGGAGATTTTGAGGGTGCAGGATGAGGTACTGGGAGGAACCATCCCACATCTGCCACCGGCCTCGCAGCGATCCCCCCAGATCCAACGGGACCACGTGTTGCCAAACGGCTCCGCAGCGGGACAGAGGCGTTCATCGTGACAGACACAGCGACGCACAGGGAACACCCATCTTCCCAGAGCCTCCCCAGGAACTGCCTCATGGAGATTTTGAGGGTGCAGGATGAGGTACTGGGAGGAACCATCCCACATCTGCCACCGGCCTCGCAGCGATCCCCCCAGATCCAACGGGACCACGTGTTGCCAAACGGCTCCGCAGCGGGACAGAGGCGTTCATGGAAGCTTCAGCTGCGCTCTGGCGTTGTACAGCACAAAGAACCAGAGCTCAGCCAGAAAACCATCTCTGAATAGAACAGAAATAGAACCTTTTTCACGGAACAATACCTTATTTTGGCATGTGTGTTTGTTTACTTCGAAGTTATTTGTAAAATGCATGGTGGAGTTTGACCTCAGAGAAGCGAAAACAAGCTATCTGAACTGCAGGTCACTTCTTCAAGAAAGTAATATTGTAAGTGATGAAAGCCTTGTCGGCTAATCTAAAGTTGTACAAGTTTTCTTGCTCTTGAGTTGACATTAAAAATCTTGCAGGTGCAAGATTGCAAAGCTCAAGAAGTTAATGAGCACAAAGACCACTCAGTCGTCTGTTGGGTTTAATTGTTTTTACAGCATGCACATTTTTACCAGCCACTCATCACTTCATAAATCCAGGAGAGCTCTTCTCTCGTTCCTGCAGTTGAACTGTCTTACTTTTCTGTGCATACTTTCCTCCCCCTTTCAAACAAAGCTGTTCTGTTTTTCACAGCCCTATTTCTTCTCGAGGACTGACTCCTCCACACACTTCTCCTCACAGTTTACACCAGGCAAGTTTCTGGCCGGGAGTTATCGGGATCAGCTGGGGAGGAGGGGGAAGGGAAGCGCTATCAGGAGTGCTGGGGGAGGTCACGAATCATTCATTTCATATTCATCTCCAGAAAAACAGCACAATAAAGGAAACCATTTGATCTAGCAGGCAAAGAGAACATTTAGCCAGCTGCTACAAGTGATTAAAACACAGGGGCTGGGGAGCTCATCCTCTCTCTCTGTTTGTCACTTAACGAAGCATTAGTATCACTCCCATCATTTTGCTAACTAAGAATAGAAATTAACCCCGAAGTGCCAGGCTACCGCAGCTCAGCAAGATTTCTCCAACGGCTGCGAGATCTAGCGAACTTTGGTTTGCGACCATTCCTGACCAACGCCAGAGAAACACAGGCTCTGCGAGGAAACCCACGAGCTGCACACCTCTCCGAAAGAGACCCTC
>NW_009719448.1:0-5811 GCF_000703405.1 Apaloderma vittatum | reverse complement strand
CCTGCCCCACCGCCGCCTGCAGGCAGTCAGGCTGCGGCCCAGTCGCCACAAAGCGGGAGGGAGTGACGCAGCTCGAGACCCCTCCTCTGTGCAACTTCCCGCTAAGTGGCTTTTCAGTGTGGCATTTTCCCATGTTAGTACTGACCATTAAGGATACTCGAGAAGCTAAATCAGAAGAGATACAGAAACATTCTCTCCAACACCTATTTTCATCCATGTGCACAGATCTTCTCTGAAGGACCTTCGAAGCGACCGGCTCTGAATTGCCACTTTCTGAAAGGCGAGGATTCCTCCTTTGTCTTTGTTGTCTTACCTCTCACTCGTATTTATCACAAACCCCAAATGAAACAAACACTTCTTTGAGGCTCCTACCTGAACAGCAGGACTAAAAGGACGGCTGAGTGCAGAACAAGTGTTATTGCGGTTTTCTATGACCCTTTGCTGTTCCTCGCAGGAGCAGCACCAGATGCACGATGAATGGCCGAGCAGAACGGCACCACGGAGGAAACTGCCCCAGGGAAATTTGCTCTTGGCTTCTCCGCCGCCGCCTGAGCCAGCCCCTCTGGTTGTGAAAAGAGATGCACAAAGGAACCTCGAGGAACTATCGGATACCACGGTGGCCGAGGACCACGGCAGCGGTTTAAGTCTCCGCTCACCAGACACTCAGATCCCTCAGTGTCTCCTGCAGAATTGCCAAGGCTGGCAAGGGTCTGCCACCTGCGCCAACGAGGCAGGTGCTAAAAGGGAGGGTGGGCAGCAGTTTCTGTAAATCTTGCCAATTCTGCCCTAATATTGTGAGACTGTGAATCTGCTACCAAAAAGGAGGATCTGTCTGGCGCCAAGACTACAGAACAAAACACCCAAACCAAAAAACAACACTGACCACAATGATAAATGAAAGGCAGGTTCCTCAGAGCATCAGATAGCACGTACCATGGAAAAAACAAGAGCTGAGTTGCAACATCTTTAAATTTATGTAATCCAAACAATGAAATAGCAATTAATAACGAACCCTGATAATGCAGACAACCAGCTCTGTGAACAACCTTTCCACTGGCCCAAAAGGTTTTTAGATCAGACCTCTGCCCTGCGTCCCAGGGTTACCCAGGGCTGGTCGGTTTTACTTAAAAAAGGTGGTTTGTAGGGCCATGCTACGGGAACTTCAAACAGCACCGTGCAGCACCCCGCACCTTCCCCTGCAAAAGGAAGTTTTGATTCAACACTGACTAACCGTGACGCCCTTTCTAAGCCTGGGACAACCATTCCCTAAAAAACAGAAAAGGAAAACAGCCACAGGTGAAGTGACCTGACCTGGGAGAGGCGATTAGTCGGTCACAGGACGCCCGACTACCGTCTTCCCAATGGCTCCTCCAGCTCTAGATCTCACTCCCTCACCCGCGGGCTCAGGCCAACATCTCACCTGTGCAGCTCGTCGTCAGAGGGAGAGTACTTGGAGGTGACATCTGCGAGGTCACCAAAGATCTGCTTGCTGTAAACAGTCAGGGAGGAGAGCAGGATGAGCTCCTGCCACGTAGAGCTGAGCAGGCAGGTATAGTCCTTGATGGAGAGTTCGCAGAAGAATGGCAGCTTCTTGATCCAAGCAATCTGCCTGAACAGCAATTCATCCGCCAGACGACACAACAACGCAAACAGCTCTGCCTGAGTCACTTTATACCTGCAGGCACAGTTAATACGAAGGCAGAAAAACAATTAACAGCAGTGAACGACGGCATCTCACGAGGCACCCGAAAAGCAAGGCTAACGCCACGGGAATTCGCCTTCAAGTGCCCAACGTGGTGCTGCCCAGAGGGCCACCGGGCAGGGGAGCGCACTCACCCGTCCTCGATGAGCATTGGCGTGCCGAGCGGCTCCAGGTCCTCTGCCGACACCAGCTGATTGATGAGACTGTGCGACTGGGGGTCCAGGCTGCGCGTCTGGGGGGGCATCAGAGCCGAGTGAGTGGAATAGCTAAAAAGGTGCGGGAGGTACTGATAGTGCGCGGACACCGGCGTCCCGATATACTGATCCCTGAGTGCAGAGAATCCGTTCAGCTCCACAGACCTACTGGAAAAAGGAAAAGCTTTTTAATATACCCCAAAATTCCACTCGGTGCATTAAAACATTGCATCCAGCTCCATCAGAAAAATGAATAAAAATAAGGAGTAAAAAAAAACCCCAGAGTGGAAAAATGCCTTTGTATTTAAACCCTACACATGAAATAACTGAGAGTGCGCAGACCAGCACAGAAAATAAGTTTATGCAGAAAGAGCAGTGAAAGGTAATCAAGTTCCCATGATCCACAGACAAAAAAAAAACCACAGAAATTACAGAGATATATTTTAAATATAATTTTAACTCAACATTGCTGCCTTTTTCATTTGCTCACAAGCATTTCTTTGCAATCAAGATGGATGTTAGAGATGCAAGAATCTGCAGCGCGCTTCGTTTATACTGACACGCACTCTTGGTGTATTTTTCCTACATGGACCTAAAGTATCTCTCAGGGAAAACACAGACAAGACTGCTACAATATGAAATTGTTCCAGGGATCATTCCCACCTTGAAGATGGAGTAGAAACGGGTGAAGGCTGGTTGCTCTCAGAAACTCCATTTCCAGGGGAACTATGGTCACTGTCTCCGTTGTTGCTCCATGCCATGTTTGCCTCTCCCTCAAATTCTTGCCCAGACATGATTCTCTCGATCTCTTCCTCCGATATCTGTCAAACACAAGGACCATCATGGTTATTTCAGAACAGAAACAAAGCGGAGCCGTCGTACATGAATGCCCTGAACGTACGGACATACCCAACAGGGCTGAAACCACCTGCACCAGCAGAAACGCTTCACCATTGTTGCAGATATCACGTTTTTCCTTTACATTTAACAATCTATGTCAGAAATTCTATCTCCAGCTAATTGGGTTAACCTCCAGTTCCCACAGCACAACCCAAGTGGTGACAGGAAGGGACACATGGAAAGATGATGTCAAATACACCCAGCAATGAGCTGTACATCAGTCCCTGTCACACGGCAAAAAACCTGGGAGGAATGGAGGCCAGTTGGTTGGGAACACCCTCAGTGTCCAGCAGAGGTAAAGGCACACGGAAGGTGGGGTGGGCTCCAGGTTGACAAAGCAATTGAGAGAGGTGAGGTGACATAGATAAAACTAGACAGGAAAATGTTGACAGGGAAACATTGTTTGCTATTTAACCGGGGTGAGGAGTCTCTTTGTAGGCAGAGTCACAGAAAATGCTCTCAGTGTTATTTCTATTTTATTAAAATAAACAGTAAACTTCAAACAGTAAATTTTTAAAAGACCTCTTCTCCAGAAAAGTGAGCTGGAAATGGCCATCGTTTCTCACCCGTGCCGTACGAGCTGTTGTGCTGAATTACCTCCCGCTTTACAAGACATCTCCAGAAAAGCTGTGCCATCAATCAGCGAGACATTTACTGGGTGCCCGCTTGCAGCAGCTGGAGGAATTGCAGCCCACAAGATCTCCTGGGAGCTGTGGAGGACGGCTGCCCTCGTCTCACAAGGGACAGGGAGCCATGAAGCTGAGACCGCCCAGAGACTCACATGGGCACCCTGGGACTGCGCCATGGCCGCTCCGGGACAAGTGAGCTCTGCCCTCGTCTCACAAGGGGCAGGGAGCCATGAAGCTGAGACCGCCCAGGGACTCACATGGACACCCCGGGGCTGAGCCGTGGCCCCTCCAGGACAAGTGAGCCCTGAGCCTCATGTACAAATCTACCGCTCGTGAGATGCGTCTCTAACACTTGGGAGAGCCGAAGCCCTGCCACACCACAGCAGAAGGCACAGGCAGGGCCGAGAGAGGCTCAGAGTAAGAAGTCCAGCCCTGTCCCACACTGAGCTGCCACCACAGACCCAGCCCACCACTGCGGAGAAACGCTGGGACGTGCTCACCTGGACAGGTCCGATGCTTTTGTTTCTCCCTCCAGGCATGCCATCCTCTCTGATTGCTGAAGGAAAAGAACAGACCTTGGTGAGAAATACTACAGACGGGTATTCCAGAAATATGTAAAATATGTCTTTGAGAGAAAAAAAAATATCTTTGCATCTTCAAAGATTCAGTTTGTTATCACAGCAGTTTGCACAGAAACTGCCGGTGCCTTCCGGGACACTGGAGAGTGCGAGTGGTTTACACTATGAGCCTCATCCCACCGGGCATCACCACACCGATGGGGCTACGAGCATTACTCAGGGAGTTCAGTATCATGTGATCCTTGAGCGAGGGCTAACAAAGGAATTAGCAACCCTTTATCACAATTAATTCCAGGATAATTTGAGAGCAAACCTACTTCACCTCCAGAAATAACGCAAAGAATACCCTTGACTGCCAGAAAACGAGATGCAAACACTGGTGTCTGCAGCACCTCCGCTGACAGGAGACACTGACACCAGCCAGAGCTGCCAACACACCGAGACACGTCACCGGTACCTTCTGGCCCCACTGCCACCTGCGAGGGTCAGCTCTCCCACAGCTAGCACAGAAAAAATGAGGGCAGACGCTTTACCCAGGCGGCTGCATGCAAAGCCATCATTTGAAATTCGAGTTACTACGCTGAGGCACGCGGTTTCAGAAGGGCAGCCTCATTTCTCAGTGCAGCAGCTGCACTTTTAAGGCTCTTTAAACAATTTCCAGAAAGCTTCAGTGAAGTCCCATCAAAGGGATTCTGCCAGAGGTGCTTCTTCACCTTCCTCTTCCCTCTGCTTTCCCCTGTATTGGCAGGGCGGCTCTGCAGAAGCCGACAGCATTTGAGGACTGGCTTTGCTCCTCCTGCACCTCCTGTCCCGGGCCGGGTCCCCCTGTTTATCAGGTCCCAATCTCTTTCCCACCGCGACCCGGCTGCACTTGGCAGGAGGCTCTCCCCAGCTGCACGGTGACCTTGCTGCTGCCAGGGGCCCTCCCGAAGCAGAAAATGACACATATTTTTAGGGGGGGTAAAAAGTCTCTATCAGAAAAGCCGTGCTGCCGCTCAGTTTCAAATACCCTCAGCTCAAATCATCCTCATCTGCCTCGGTGCTGTCCTTGCAACTCAGGGATTACACCCAGCTGCAGCGAGGCAGAGCTGTGCACCCTTTTGCACCTGGATCTAAACTGCGTTTTCCTGAATCAAAGCCACCAAGTCAAGCGATGAAAATCATCACGCAAAAGCACCTGATGATTTACAGCTCTGCTGGTCCGCGATGGGCAGCGCAGTGATCCCTGAGCACCTTACAACTGCACGATACGAGATCGGCGATATGGTTTCAAACCATCACCTCCATATAACAGCAAGTATTTTTATTTAAAATACTAGATAGCATTCATTTAAGCACATTGGAGAAGCCATAAACACAGGATATAAAACAATTATGGGCACCTTTTGCATCACACAGGTCTCTTAAGAAACAGCAAGACAACAAACCTGTTTATTTTCTGCGAAAGCTCTTTCCAGAAGCATTAGTTTGTCATTAAAACTGTGACTGATGTAAAACTAAGCAGTCATGTTTAGCTCGCTCTTACTCCCTTTAGCTCCGTTAAATTAAAAAAAACTACAGCAGATTTTCCAATTTGGGAGGAATTCCTTTAGTTCTCCAAGACACTTTATGGTAACTGTGATTCAAAAGGCTTCTCAGCTAATTCCAGCGGGAGCCACAGACATAACCTGGCTTGGTCTGTAGATTTCACAGCGTAGCTGTGGCAGACATTAGCTTAGAGCTCCCTTTTCCAGGCCCACATCACTTTCGCAGCACGCCGCGGACAGGCCCGTGACTCCCGATGCTGCTCCAGCAGCCCCGGGGCGCTT
>NW_009719447.1:355-1287 GCF_000703405.1 Apaloderma vittatum | reverse complement strand
ATAAAAATAAATATAAATATAAACATAAAAGATATTTAAATAATTAATTTTTGCGTTTGACTGTGCTGCAGGAAATATTGCCCTTACGAAAAATACACGCGTGGCCGCTGTGGGAAATTTGATTTTTTTAAAAAAAATTATTGTTATTCCTGGCAGGACATGAACGAAGTCGCGAGCTTTGTCGCTGGCTCCACCAAGGGCTGCGAGCAGAACGACCTCAACTTCCCCCCGTTCACACCCCGTAAGTCCGTCTTCTCCCGCTGGGGAACCAAAAAAAGAAATGAAAAATCAAATTATTGGGAGTTCTTGGCTAAAAAGTTGAAAAATCTGCCTTGGTTTGTTTGCTGGCTCATCCAAGTGTGTGAAGAAAATAGCAAAACTTGTTCTTATTCCTTCATGAAATTGATTGAACTTCATTTAATTGATTACATTGAATTGCTTAAATTGCTTAAATTGATTTTAAATTGATTAAATTCAGTTAATTAAATTTGTGGGACATGGTTTAGAAGTGGACTCAGCAGTGCTGGCAAAACTATTTAAATGTCTCTAGAATTAAACATTTTATTTGTTTAATTTTATTCAGATTATTAAATTCGATTAAGCAGAATGGCCAAATGAAATTTAAATGTACTTTAATTGATTAGATTAAATCTATTAAACATAATGAAATTTGATTTCAACTGATTACATTTAATCTATAAAGATTATTAGATTTATTATTCAATTTATTAATTCAATTATTTAATTTACTAAATTAATGTATTCAATCAAATTTATTAAACCTATTATTTTGTTTATGTATTTGATTTATCCATTTACGTAATTTATTATTTAATTTATTTGATTTAGTTAAATTTATTATTTAATGATACATTTACTTTATGTTATTGAATGAAATTCAATGATATCATTTATGACTACATTTAATTTTA
>NW_009719447.1:0-269 GCF_000703405.1 Apaloderma vittatum | reverse complement strand
TTTTTATGTTATAAACTTCTCTTATAAACTTTTTCATGTTTTTTAGGTTATAAATTTTTTAGGTTATTAATTTTTTATGTTACGTAACTTAAATTATAAATTTTTTATGTTGTAAACTTTTTTACATTATAAACTTTGTATGTTACAAACTTTTTATAGAACTGTTATAAACTTTTTTATGTTATAAACTCTATATGTTAAAAACATTTTATGTTATATAACTTATACTTTTTTATGCTATTAAATTTATATGTTATAAAGTTTTAATA
>NW_009719446.1:2677-4232 GCF_000703405.1 Apaloderma vittatum | reverse complement strand
GGGGCTGGTGTCCGTGGGGGTGATACTGGCCGAGGTGCTGGGGTGAGGAGGGGGGGACGTCCCCACGGAGCCTGGATCCGGCTTCCCCCCTTGCAGGCCGATGCCCAGGACACAGTCCAGCTCCCGCTGGGATTGTCTCTTCACCCAGCGCATCACTGAGGTCTCGTTTTCAGCTTCCTTCAGCAAAGGGAGGTTTTCCCCGAGCAGGTTTTTCACGTCAGTGACGCTGAGTTCCTGCAACAACGTCTTTGTTCATCCTTGCTGCCAATATTGCCCCAAAGTGCTTTTCTAACAGCACTGCAGAGCAAGTGGTAACAGCGAAAAGAAAACTTTACAAGGTTAAAATACAGAGCATTGGTGAGTTGATGGGGCTCCAGCCTCGAATGCTATCCTGCCCTTCAGCAGGGCAAAGAGCAGCGCTGGATGGGGACGTACCTGCAGTTCTTCAGGATTTAGGGCAAGAAAGATGTCTAAGTCCATGTTTATGGAGAAGCCAGCTTTAGCCAAACTCCTCAGATCCTTTGCTGGAGCTCCACCTTAAAGAAAGTGTGTGAGGCACCTTGACATGTGCAATTGCTTTTGGAGGGGTTCTGGAGACTTCCTCTGGAGAGGAAGAGGTATCCAGCCTCTGTCACCATGGGAATCATAGAATCATAGACTGTTTGGGGTTGGAAGGGACCTCTAGAGATCACCTAGTCCAGCCCCCCTGCCAGAGCGGAATCATGCGGAGTAGAACCCAGAGGAACATGTCTAGATGGGTTTTGAAAGTCTCCAGAGAAGCAGACTGGTGGTGAAGGCTGGAACACCTACCCAGGTATGGCCAAATCCGGCAATAATAAGCTCTGGCGGTACCAGGCTGGCCAGCAAAGGCTTTCTGGGCTTTCCTGTAGAGTTGATCCTTCTTGGTTTGAGAGCAAGAAGAAATATTTAATTGTCCAGCAGTCCTAGGGAACAGAAGGTCACGTCACAGGTGAGATGGCCAAAGCCCTTCAGTTGGCGGGATCTGTCCCCACTTGCGGCACCGGTGGCTCAGGCAGGAGCTGGCGGTGGGACATGGCCATTCCGCCGTGCTGCCCGCGAGTGGGCAGAGCCAAAACGGAGGTGAGGTCTGCCATCCCACCACCAGCCTCGTTGGGCTGAGAAGCATCCCTAACAAATGGCTTACCCGATGGCTTCTGGAAATATTTGCGCAATTTGCTCCTCCTGAAGGTTACACAGGTTTCTCCCACCCATTCTCTGCAGCAAGGGGCCGGTCAAGGTGCCCCCCAGGGCCAGGTACCTGCTGAGAAGCTGCTGGACCTGGGAAAACACAGTTCACATGGCTGCACGCAGGGCAGGGACGGAAGATGCTCCCAGGAGAAACATTTTTTGGGTGCAAAACCGCCCTGTCACCCTCGGGCGATGCCTTTGCCCCAAGCTGGGCTTGGGCACCAAGCGGTCCCCGTTTGGGTTCACCAGGACCCATCCCCTGCGGGCGTACCTGGGCGACCCCCCACTTGCCGTCCACAGGGTTGAGCAGAGCCAAGAGCGTTTTGCTGGAGGTCACCGGCCACAG
>NW_009719446.1:1904-2646 GCF_000703405.1 Apaloderma vittatum | reverse complement strand
TGGCTGATCTCCGCCGCCGAGTACTGGCGGGACAGCGGCCCCAGGAGCTTCAGCTGCTCCTCCGGGATCCCCGATGGGTAAATCTGTAATACAAAAAAAATCTTTAAAATGTTTATATGGTTTGTTATTTTATGATAAATATACAGTTAAAGAGGTGGGCAAGAGAAGAGGTCAGGGAAGGGAAAAGAAGGCAGAAATGGGCATGAAGGACCCACTTGCCCATTCCCGCAGCATCTCGCCCATCCCACGCCAATCACCTGCTCCAGCTTTCTTTTCACCACCTGGAGGTAATCCACAGTGAGCGGCTGTTCCAGCAGAAGCTCCAGGTTTGTTTTTAAAACCTCGTTGCTCAGGCAGAGGTAGAACTGCTCGCTGGTGTCGGGGTCGGAGGGGGTGCTGGCCGTGAGGGGAGCAGACAGGCAGCCTGCGGGCGGGGAGGACATATCGGGCATCTCCTCCCTGCCACCAGAGCCCGGAGCCCCTCAGAAAAGCCCCGGTGAACAAACAGGGAATCGCAAGAGCGTGGTTCAAGCGGGACTGTGAATCATCCTCCCACCCCTGCACGCCCAATCCATGCAGGCACCTTACTCGCTTTCATTCCTTCGACTAAAAATGCTCCGGTAAGGTGACCCATTTCCCACGTCACCCACAAGAGCATTCTCTGGTCTTGCAGTATCCTTCCCCTGGTGCTGGCCCTGCCCAGGAATTTTCTTCCATCCCTGACTCCTTCCCAGCTGCTTCT
>NW_009719446.1:414-1225 GCF_000703405.1 Apaloderma vittatum | reverse complement strand
CCGTCAGCGCTGGGCAGAGCTTCAGGTTTTCCAGGACGCCGGGATCCGAAGCTGTGATGGTCTCCGGCTCCATGTCACACACCAGCACCCCGAGGCCCCTGAGCTGCTCGGGCTGCAGGCGGCTGCTCTTCACCCGCTGCGA
The DNA here is from genome assembly GCF_000703405.1 of Apaloderma vittatum. NCBI lineage: Eukaryota > Metazoa > Chordata > Aves > Trogoniformes > Trogonidae > Apaloderma > Apaloderma vittatum. Next base: position 1,083 of record NW_009719446.1, on the reverse strand, counting down.
GAGAAAAACCATCCCTCGTACGAGTGCCTGGTGAGAGGTGTGGGGGGGATCCCGGCCACCTCCAGCTCAGCCCCTCACTCACCAGGCAGGCCAGTGCCCCACCCAGCAGCCCCGTCCTCCGGGCTGAGCCCCGGGGCAGCAGGTCCAGGTTCCCGCGGGAAGCCCGGGCGTAAAACTCTCCGCAGGTCCCACCTTGCACCTCGGTCAAGCTGCGGAGAGCACGAGTCAGTGCGACCGCGAGGAACGGGGACGAGGTCTCAGTGTGTCCAGGTAGGAGATGTCATTTTTTTGTGGGTGTAGTTTTGAACTGCTCCTCCCTTCTAAGAAATGAGCTGCTCGGGGGTCTCCTCGTACCCCAGGGAGGATGTCTCAGGCACAGGACGGGGGTTGCCCGACCCTGTGCACCCCGTGCCATGGCCAGAGCGACCCCAGCCTCAGAGAGGAGTGGGGTGAGGAGAAGACCAGGGGGTCTGTGGGGCTGGAAATGCCCCATGTGGGTCTGAAGGTGCACACAGACAGAAGCAACTTTTGTAAATACGCTTCTCCCACGCAGAGCCCCCTCCAGGGTGTGCCGGGGCCACGCCAGTGAGCGCTGAGCACCAAAACCGCAACCAGACGCCCCCCTGGGTACTCACTCAAAGAAGAGCAGCAGGTCTGGCGGGTACTTTC
>NW_009719446.1:0-256 GCF_000703405.1 Apaloderma vittatum | reverse complement strand
TGGGCACTGCTCAGCTCGGCCGTTCTGTTCTGCAGCCCCTGGGTGAACGCGAGGATGTCGGCAGCAGGCAGGTCGCTGGTTGGGGTGCACGGGAAACCTTGCAGGACGGAGGCTGAGAGGCTGCGTTGGGGAGGCACAGCTGCATTTCCTCATCCTCTATAGCTCCCCAGCACCCCATGGAGGACAAACCCACTCGTCCCCTTCAGAAATTCCCCTTCACCCTGACCACGGCTGCATGAGGTGAGTGAGAATAACA
>NW_009719445.1:11754-12684 GCF_000703405.1 Apaloderma vittatum | reverse complement strand
GCGGAGGTATTTAAGGCAGGGCGGCGGGGCGCTGCTTGCCCACTTCCCCGGTCCCGTGCCCACCTTCCACCCGCAGCTACACACACACACATACACACAGACAGAGCCCTCTTCCACAGGGCCAGGTGGTTGGTGTCCATCACTTCAAACGCTGCTGGAGAAACTAAGGAAAAAAACCCCCAACCCTTACCTTACTATTTGTAATGAATATTTTGTCTATACTTTAGATTACTTTTTGCAGCTCAGCCCTTCGTGGTAACAAAGGTTCCCACTCCAGAAAACATCTTTTTACCCTAGAAACTTTGTAACACGTGCGTCTGGAAACTCGGATCAGCCACCCACCTCTAACACTAACTTAAAGGCCTCTGCCTGAGTAAAAACGCTTCCACGACTTCCAGGAGAGGAAAAGCAAACTTCCATAAACTCTTCAGAACAATTTCCTGTGAGGGGCACAGATGCAGATATGTGAAATTCCTAAACAATATGTTCAGAAGAAGTTAAAAGCATTTGAAATGACCCTGACCTAAGCACTTGGTCTACATGCTAATGCCCATGACTTAAAAAGACTTCAAGACTTCACCTGAGTCAGTTTCTTTAACCTTCCTCACTTTTTACCTTTCCCCAAAGTACAAATACACATACAGGGATCAGACTGCTTCCCCGACTTTCCAGCAGACCTGGGCTTCCCATCTATTTCATGCACCTGCAAGCTTCCTTCACACATATTATAGCATTTCGTGTTCTCTTCTTTATCGCAAAAACAAGAGGAAGCTGTTGAAGGCTTTGATACCTGCTTTGTTTGTTGAAACACCAGTGGCTGAATCTGCCTGCTCTAATTTCCTGCAGTCACGCAAAAAAAGAAATTATCTGAAGCAGTGTTAATTCCTGGCACACATGGAGCAGACCGTTCCATCATCACAACACAGGCAG
>NW_009719445.1:0-11723 GCF_000703405.1 Apaloderma vittatum | reverse complement strand
AGCAGGAACAGAAACAAAACATTATTTTTTTCAACTTCTTCAACCATGCTACTACCTGGTATCTGTTTCAGAGAAATTATTAACCATGAGAATAAAGGCAAATTTCTTTATCTGAAAAGGACCTAAAAAAAATTTAACTATGGCATGTTTGCCCAGGGTTTCAATAGCTTTTTACATTAATTTCATCAACAGTGAAACAACCATGTTAACAGTTTTACTTCTGCTGTATCTTCTATGAGTGGTAGTTCAGAACCTAAAACAGAAGGCTTGTTAAAGTGATAATATCAATATACTAATACCACTGTCACTGGATGTTTTCTTTTTTGATGTCTCACTTAAAACAGGATAGACAGATCAATATATTAAAAAACCACAAACTGTTACATATTCAAACACATCAATGTCTTGAAGCATTTCTTCCACCCTTCTCATATGATGGCAATATATCTTATCCTCTGCACACTTACAAAAAGCAAAACAACATCATGAAATCTTTTACAAGATCATTCGGTTTCCATTTTTTTTTAAGAATTACTTGCCACAGACTATATAGCATCAGTGTACAACTACTCGCACGTTAAAACGCATTTCTCAGTAGTAGGTAACTTAAAATTCACTGTTTGAGTCCCAATAGGTGTCTGTAACAGTGGACGTGTTATTGTGGGTTTTTTTTGCAATTCACGCTGTCCTGTTTTCGATCACTGCAACTTACAGCACTTTGTCAGGATCTAGAAATTCCCTGTACAGTAACAAGTACTATCCCACTGAAAAAGTTAACCCCTCTGTTATGTCCTTGTGCATAGCGGCAGAATGCAGTGAGGAATAACTGCAGATTCTCTGGACATAAGGAGGTAAGAAAGTTTACAGGAAGACTTCAGTGCACACAGCGTTATTTATATCCTTCAAAGCTATTCCTTAGCAAAAAATGTCTTGACTAGATTCACTCTCAACCCCACAAGCTCAGCTGACTTTGAGGAGCCTCAGCAATCTTTCATCTCTGGCCTACATCGTCATGTGCTTTATCAGGTCTGTAATTCCACCTGCAAGTGTCAAGTCAGTACAAAGCACTTGCTGTGTTTTCTGTTCAATTCCAATTGCTTGTTACTACACGTATCCTCCAAAAAGGCTGGGGAGTAAATCAATCTCCTATCAAAATTACTACTTACGCTTCATTCAAACTAGTCATGTTATGTCTGCTGCTGAGTCCCCTGAGCATCAGAGAGTGGGAAGTTCACGGAGAAGAGGCTCTCGAGCTACACATTCACCTCTTCCTGCAGACTTTTCAGCAATTTCAGATTGCAAACTTAGTTCTGTCTTTAAACTACCTGAGAGGTCCTTATAGAGGCAGCAAACGTGCTCATCTCATCATGCTGTACGACTTTAGTACAATTTATCCACATCATCCAAGTTTCCTCAGCTCAACTCTAGCTAACTATTTTCCAATTAAAACCACAGAAAAGCACATCGTAACAGTTAAACATGGCACAAGAGCATTTTGTATAAAGCAGAGGATTAGTTTTATTTCCAAGCATGAGAAATTTAAGACCAAATTTCCCAATAATACAATTCACTTTAAAAAATAAATGCCATCAACATGTGGCACCACCGTTTCTCCTCTCCTCATATAGTTTTGTTGCACACATTATTTTTTTTCAAGGGCAATCAAACAGAACAGAGGTGAACAGCACAACAACAGACAACCTAAGACCTGTGTATAGTGTTCCTACAGAGCAAGTAAAACAAACAGGAAACGTGACTCTATGACCCTTAAAAACTTCAGAAATTTTCATCACATCTCAAGTTAACAGGCAAAAACTTACAGTACCAAAAAGGAGTATAAATTGCTTTAGGCACACTGTTAAATGGTACAGGAACAAGCCACTTGAAGCACAATAGAAAGGTTAAGGCATTAATGCAGGCTTGGTATCCAACCAACTATGTTAAGGACATCTTTGGGTCAATGGAGTATTTCATCTGGAAGAAATCTCTTCTTTACCTGCAAAGCAAGAGGCAACTTAATTATTCCTTTCCATGGAGACAATTTACTAATCAAAGACCTGGTTGGTAAGCATAATTATTTCCATTACACAACCACACTGAGAAACTGTCAAAAATCATAGATAATTCATCTATATGGAGCTTTGAGAATCATCTCTTTCTTGCTTTCTTAGCAATTTTGTTTCTGAAGTTACTGCAAGTAGTTTTAGTTATATTATAATAGCAAAATAATTGTTCTACTAGTTTAAGTTTTCAATGCTGTAACAGCATCCAGTCATCTGGATGACAGCCCTTCCTGCACTTGCATGAAGAAAGCTGGTCTGAGAACACGGACTGTAAATTGACAAAGTTAATGAGAAAAGGCAGCGTCAGATCACATTGCTCAGAAGAGGCTACCACTCGTATTCACCACAGCTACAGAAGTTTGCACGTTCTTACATACTGCCATCCAAGCCATCAACTTGATTATATCGACAAGTCATCTGATACAACATCGTCACTTGAATTGGAGGGATACTGACCAAAAAGAAATACCAAACTTCTGTAACTTGGCATAGGTCAATCAAATCAGCATCTGTAGAAGCTCCTCACCAGAAGGCAGCAGCCTTCTGCGTGCATTTTCAGCCTGCTCCATTGGTCAAGTAAAATGGATTTGCTTATTCTAATTTTTAAATAAGATCTCTCCACTCTGGTCATGTATTTCATTCTATTTGCTTTAACTCCTTGCATCATCTGTACTAATCTAGCCAAACCTCAACAGAAAGAGAAATGGGAGGCACAAAAAAGTATAGTACGACCACCTCGAGTGCTGGGAAAGCACATCTTAAAAGCCAAAAATAACTGGTCAAACAAAAAATAGTAGCCATATTTATAGTATTCCACATAGTATCAGAGAGATATATCCTAACTCTTTCAGAAGAATCTATATTCAAAGCTCCTGTCTACCGAGAAACTCCACAGGAGGCTGTCAGTGCAGAGGCACACAACAGCAAAAGACGTGACACTGCAGCCTGATCAAGGTGGCCACTCTGCTCACTCAACACTACAAGAGTAATTAAAACAAAACATGGAGGATAGTACGTCCTACAACAGCACACTTCTAGCAAGAAAGAATGTTTAACTATGATATTTGAGAATTATTATATGCTTTTTCACTTTTTAAAAGCATTTTTCCCCATGAAGGCAAGAACCTTAATTTTATTCCAAAATTAAGCCAATGAAATCAGATATATCAAATTTTAAAAACCCCTTTATATAACACAACAGCATGTGCTATATAGCTCTTACATTCTCCATCAGTAAGTTTAAAAATTCCAGCTCTTCACACAAACTTTCTGGCCATTCTGGAACATCTTAGTTTGCTCTCTTCCTTGGTCCAAATTTACCTGCAGTTCTCTGAAATATCCTTCACTGAAGGGGAGGGGGAAAATCCCAATTCTTTCAGCAGGCACTTGGAGTCTGAGAGTTGTATCTCATCTCTCTTGCTAGTTGCAACACACACGCACACACCCCCCATTCACCAGTCAGAAGAAAGCCCTATTTATATAGCCAAGGCATCCGCTTGTCCAGATATGTACGTTTCAGTTTCAGATCCCAGGCAAATGAAATATCCTCTGCAATTCAGGAATCTGTATGCTCATTAGCAGAATACACTGGTCTCTGTTTCAGAACACACTGGTCTCTGTTTTAGCTAGCTAATTATGTGTTAATACATAAGCAGTGAAAATGCACCTAGGAAATTCAGCGACTGTCTCAGCTAATTACAGGCCTCTTCTTGAAGCAGGGCCAAGTCTACCTTCAGCTTCTGCTCAAAAGACAGGATACAGACACATACACATGCCACAGTCTGGCAACACCACAGTGCAGATGAAGCCTACTTTGAAGCAGTGGAGCTTCGCTTCAGGGTGAATGCTCAGGATGCTTTACAGACAGCATTTAACTGAGCTGTAACATCAACTGTCATCTGTCTGCTGCTATTGGACTTCTGTAAATAGAAGTTAAAGTAATAACATCAAGGGAGTAGGCAATTAAAACTTAAAAGGACACACAGTCCCCCCTGCTCCCAACCAGGTAAAAAAAAATAAAAATCTGTGTCTAATTATTTAGTTACTAGCATATAAACTAAGATCATGGGTATGTCCTTCCACAGTTATCCTTCATCTGAACCTTCAACTCCAAATGCTGCTGTTCTAGAGAAGCCTGAAGCCATCGTGGCACTTTTAGTGCAAGACTTTCTGTTTTTGATGGTCATGTCAACAAGCACGCCCAAGAACTGCAATGGCAGCATTCCAACAGCACTAGCCAGAGAGCAACCACCAGGCTCGTCTATGATTAAAGGTGCACGTGGGCTGCCATTAAAAACAAAATATTCAGCTGTAAGGTCAGTGTCAGTGCTATACATTGACAGGAGATGAAGAACCATTCTAATTGCATTTCTCATTCTTACTTCAGAGATAAATGAAGACAACTGTCTTCCAATTGTCTTGGAAATCAGGATAGGTTTTGGATGAAATGGTAGTAGGCTTGAAGAGATGTTTGTTCAAGACTAGGAAATCCACTTATGCTAGCTATTAAACATCCCAGCATGATTTTTTTTTTGTTGTAGGAAGAACAAATATACCATTTTTCTTACAAACCCCTGCTTACAGAACACAGCACCACATGACATGATAGGAGAGAAAAGTAACTGTAAACAAATCCAGTACAAACTTTTCACAGTATCCAGTCAAGAATAACATCCAAAATATGTTTTGTTGCAGCCTATAGAAAGATAGATTTCTCTAGCAAAACAGCTAGCAACTCTGAACACACATTATTATTATTATATTTTCTCCTGAAGCTTTAAAATACCAAACAAATTAATGAATCTGATCATACTCACCTAGTCAATAAATCGCAGCAGAGGACAGACATCCTTAAGGCCAGTCATATCTAAGATACCAGATTGTTTCATTGCTTAACTGCGGCCCAAAGAGAGGGTTGAGTTGTGCCAGAATCGCTATCAGCCAACTGCAAGACAAACCCCCCACCCCAAAAGAGAGAATATGAGCCAAATTAACAAAGCTTTTGATAACGGCAAGGCTTGTCCAAAGTATAAGTACTATCAGAGAGGAAAAGACGATTTTCAGGAAGGTCTGGTATCAAAACAAAACTATATTCAAGCTCATAGACAAAGATAATGGCAATGAAGATCTGGTACCAAATCTGCACAGCCGACACAGCAAATCGTCCTGTTCAATTCAAAGCAAACAAAACCACCTGATGGCATTTCTCTTATATTTTTCCTTTGACAGGAAAGTGTCTTGAGACATCTGAAACTCAGAAGATAAAAACACAAGAGAGACGAGCCTTTTCTTGGTACCTTTGAAGCATCCTTTAAACAAAAATCTCCGAGAAACATTCTCTCTCTCCTTTGCTCTTATTTTCAGTGTATGACAACCTAACCTTGCAGCCGTGGTATATTTTTCATCAGAGATTGAACAAAAGTGAATTTAAACCTGGCACTGATGTCCACAGGGACCTGAATCGAAAGGGTACAACGCTACGGGAACATAGAAAATAATTAAAAAATAAAAAATTAACAAACCCCCCAACAACAACAAAACCAATACGACGACAAACTCCTGATCATCATCAGCAGCCCTTGTCACCACAGCTGTTCACATACTAACACTGCAGAAGCCACAGCCAGAACCAAGAACAAGAGGAATGTAGTTTGTGGAAAATATCCAGGAAAGCTAAACAGAAATAAATATTCCACTGATAAAAGATATATTTGCTTTGTAAATATTACAAGATTCAGAACAAGCAATGGATGCTTCCATGGATTTAAATCTGCGTTAAACACTAACTATATAAACACATTTACTGAACACACTGGCTCATCTGTCTGCTATTTCTAGAATGCTTTGTAAGGAGGAGAAAAAGCAGAGCAGCTTTGTAATGGGAGCTGCCACAAATGTATCGGAGTGCTTAGGCAGTTATGGAAAATTCCACACAAACCTTGATGCTCCGACCAGCAAACGAAGTGCAGGTCTGCTGTAAAATGGCTACAACAGCCAGGGGCAAAAGCTGCTGGCCAGACTTAAAGAAAACACATCAATCCTCTTAAAATTTACAAATATTTATTTTCACTGGCACTTTTGGTTTTGCACAAAGTAGGACTCAAGTTAAAATGATGTGCTAAGACTGCAGCAGCCTATCAGCCATGCAAGCCTTGAAATACGTCGCAGGCTCTACAAAGCAATTAAAACATCAGCAAGACACCTCCAAAGAAGAGCCAAAAACCTTTAGGATGACATGTTTCTACTTTGCTATCCAAGATGACAACAATGCATTTTGAGACCACGTTAATCATCGTGTTACACTTACTTTAGGCAAAAGTAAATTGGCTCTTAAAAATACCACAGAATTTATTTTGCAAGGGTTAACTCTCAGATACAAAAGACAGAGAAGGGGTGCCAGAGCACTGCACCATCTGCCTTTAGCATCCTGAACTAACCAAAGTGGGAGGACGGTGGGAACACTAAAAGTCTGTTAAAGCACATTATTCTCTTTCCCCCTGTACTGAAGGAGGGAACTCTGCGCACAAATATCTCACCTCTCTATGCTTCCTGCGTTCAGACTCAGCATGGCTGTGAATTAAATGAGCTGGAAGCACATTCAAAATATTGGCATGTCCCAGCTGTATAACCGTGCTTTAGGCAAGCACTGTGCAGTTTTCAAAAGCTATTTGTTGGGACCGTGCTGGATGCCCAAGCTCCGAGCCACAGTGGTATTACAGGTCAATAGTATATTCCTCCTCCCTGCTCTGCTAGAGCTTAATAATTTAAAGCAGCAGGTAGGCACTGAACTCCACGACTCCCTCGCATTCAAGATAAACCACGCAGAAGCTTTTCCAACATTTTGCTTAAGCGATGCCGCTTTATACAACAACCTATCATGACACTGCAAAATAAAACATGGTACTCAAAGTAAAACAAAGCAAGTCTCTGTACCCAACGTGTAATGTTCTAGAGTTGCTAAAAGCAGGTACAGCATTTGAACCACCCACAGGTCCTTAAATTCTACCAGATACCACTAACAACAGTTAGCGTTAATTACCCAGCTCAGACAAGGAAATTAAAGCCCCTTATGTTCTACCAGAAAGACTTTTGAAAAGGTCTTTCTACCATAACTGCCATCTGTCTATGCTGCATAATACAAATTAAGGTCTTGCTATCTTTGTTTAAATGTCAATTTGAACAACCATATTTTAATCCTTTTAGAACCAGCAGCAAATAATACAATTTTTCAAGGACCTTGTCGTCTCTTAATAGGATATCATGGTACTGCTTCAGGAACTGCTTTGTAAACAACGAAATGGATATAGACTTCAACAGTACCTTGCAACATGGTGTAACCTCTAATTTCTGCAGCAGTACCTCCTTACACTTTGCCACGTGTTTTATCAGGTTCCTGAGGCTCATGTATTTTCCTTCTGGAGGCTGCTGGGAACAATTTCTGTACATAAATTATGCAAAAATTTTCCACTGAACAATCAAATTAGCATCATGTGATCAATATGGTTATTCAAAATTATCACTGAAATCTAAGCAGAGAAGAAATGGCTTTAAGTTGAAATGTGATTGACTTTACATTTAATTAGCACAAATTGCTTGATTCAAAACAATTTGTCAATCAAGTGGTGTTTAATGAAAACAGGAATTTTTTTCCTGTTTGTAACTATAAAGGTAACTTAACGAGTACGAAAGTAGGTCTAGCAGGGTTCTAAACAGCTCTAAGAAGCAGGTAAGAGCACCAGCCACCTACTAAGCACATACAGACTTAGAAGACCACACCTGGGACAACACAAGTTATTTTAACCCAAACATATTCAACAAAGAATCCTCAGAAGCCATTCTTTCCGGCTTCCTTCAAGATCCATATGAAAAATTAATCTCTTTCTTTAGTCATCAAAATTAAGGTCTGAAATTTTTTCAATGCCTCCCCCAAAATAGGAAACATATGGCAAGAACAAACTTACTTACATTTGAATAAAAAACAGGAAAGAAAAACTGGACCAGATTTCAAGGTACTTTCCAGCCAGGGCTATTCTAGGATTCTATACAGAATTCATGAAAAAAAGAAAACCCCAAAACAAACGAAAACAAAAGACTGTGATGAGGCAAGTTCTATCTTGGAACTTGAGAAGAAAAATCTGCTTTTTGTTGTATTCTGGCAAGCAGATAGTATGTATGCAATTTATGCGGTTGTGTATAATTACCAATTGTTTAAAACATCGTAAGATTTCACTGCTTCTCTTTTTTCATGATGTAATTGGAGAAAATCAAAAGTAATACAGAAAGTAAGTTAGAATTCACAAGATTATGAAAGAACTGGACATGCAAGAATAGATTATAAATCATGCTAATGACACTAGATTTGTAATAGGTCTGTTTCAGTAAAAACTGACAAGTGCAGTATCACTGTACACTTGAAGAGTTCACAGCATTCAAAATCAAGAAATTCTACAATACACTTGACACCATAATCTAAAGGATTCTATAGATGCCACACAGCCACAACTTCAAGGAAATTGTCCTTCTTCAAACAATAAACAAATCCTAAGCTTCAAGGATTTTAAAAGTGTAGGGCATTATTTCTGTCAAAAAACAGAGCAGGAAGAACTTAAGTGAGAACTTTAAACTCAAATGAAAACAAAACAAAACCCAAAATACATGCCCTCTCTCCCATTTTACTGTAACCTAGTAAAAATGAGCATTCATCTGCCCTTTCTTAGCCAAGCAGTTGGGACCTACCGGGAGACTGGGCTGCTACATACTTCATGTGGAGGCAAGGACATCTTCATGTCCCTGAAATTCCCTGAAAATCCCAAACTTCAATCCCCAATTCAAGTTGCTGGCACTACAAAGCTCTCCTCAAGTTTTGACATCTACTCAGTAAAACTTTAAAAAACTGTTACTGACACAAAATACAGAACCGAGTTTGTTGTACATTTACAATTATCCCAAAGAACAATTTCTTAAGATGTTACATGTCAAACAGTCTGAATAAAAACAAATTTAAAAAAAACTCCAAAAAACAGACCTTACCTGTGGAAAACCCGAATATCACATTACTGAACTAGATTAAACCTGCATAATCCTGTGCCACAGGCCAACCCAGCACAGAACTGAACAGACCCTTCCCGGAAAGTGCCGACACTGATAATAAGGCTTTTGGCTGCCAGTTCTTAAGACCAAGTCTTGAAATTAGAGACACATTTCTCTAAATATTCATGTTAAGCTCCTTAAAGTAGCATAAATAATACCTAAATACTTCAGCAAAGTACAAATACTACTTAGGTTCAAGTGGAACTTTGAATAACGATTTTATTATAAGTTAATCCTAAAGATCTAACCAGACTTTTAACGACTGACTTACCATAACAAATTCTTTACAAACATTTTTCAAAGTTATTTCTGCATAGCACTTTCTTTGACTAGATCAGTCTCTACAGTCTTTTAAGAAAAAAAAAAGAAAACCCAAAACAAAACGAAGAAGATAAAGTAAAAAGAGACAGAGAAAATATTAACCCTGCTTTCTCTTGTGTACTCTAGCTAGAGCTGGCTTACCCCTTGACAAAAACCAAAAGGAATTCCTCAACAAACCATTTTGTTATTTCTACTAATTTTCTTACAGAAAAAAAGCAAAAAATTATTTGTCATATAACAAAAAGTATCCTATGTGTGATGTTTTCCACCCACTGCTCTTCCAGATTTTAAGAATACATTCAACCAAAACTCATCAGCAGGTTTAAATTATTATCACCTTAGAAATAAATGTAAGAATATAAAGAACACAATTTTCCTGTGAATCAGAAAAATTCTAGAGTTGATAAAACTCCCATTATAATTGTGAGCAAATAAGCCAGTGAATTGGAAAGGAGTAATATCAAGTCAACACAGAGCACTACTGAACAGTCACGTGTCAGAAGATAAGAGTGAGAATCCATGTTTAATTCAGTATCTACCAACAGGAAAATGTTTTCTTCAGCAGATTGAAGGTCTTTAGAACTAAGAATTCTAAGAGCTGTCAAAGAACAAATCTGTGACACATTTGAAAAGCTTCCTCTCAAGTGTCTTGAACACAAAAAGGGACTTGTGATTACATTAGAAGTGTGCCTTAAGAGGCAAGGCACTGTCTATACTTACAACAGGTAGCAGCAAACGGCACATGTCACCAGCATCGTGTTGATAACACTGCAGAAAGGAGGGAAAGGAACAGCCCATTAGGTGTCATGTTATGACTGACCACAAGAGACATCGGAAAAAAACCTAACACAGCAAACAAGAACAAATTCCACTTTGATCACATGCAAGGTGACTCAACATGAGTGTTCAAACTTCTTCCAACTGAGTAAGTTGCAGAGGCACAGCTAAGACTCCACAAAAGAACTGAGGGAGTTCTGGCAAACAGAGGTCCGACAGTGGTACCGCTCTATAGAGGAGCAAAATCTCATTCAAACAGTGTCCCTGCTCCATTTCACAGTCACTTCTACCAGCAAGGTAGTAAACTAGGGAAACTGGATATTCTGGTACTAGGAGTAAACAATAAACATTTTCTCCATCTGCAAAATTCTGCTTGCAAAAAATTTCAGTGTCAAAAATATACCTTTTATGTAACAAATGAGGATTTTGCAAACTGAACACAAAATTATCTGTAGAATGAGGTTTTCCTTTATTGCTGAAAGAAAACTGTGACAAACCACAGTTAAGCTGAGAAGAAGCAAGAACCAAGCAGCACTTGAAATTGGAAATGGTAAAACTGCAGCTACACACACGATTTTGAAATAGAGGGAAATGAGATTTTCTGACAGTGAGTGATTTATGCAGCTCATGGAACTAAGTAGCAAAACGGAGGGGGTTTTCTTACCTTCCCCCCACCCCCCAAGTTATAAAAAGGATTTTTCCTCCATGTGTTTCCCCCTCAAACTGAGTAATAGAATCTTGTGCTAGGTCAGTAACTTCCACCCTTTTTTGACCAGGACAGTATTTGGTATTTTTCGTCTATCGATACACATCGACCTTGTCAGTTTTCAGATGAATGTTTGAAAGCTAAGGTAGCCCACACTAAGCTTCAGGAACTCCTCCTTTCCAGGGAATCCCAGAGACTTCGTCTGGGAGTTTCAATCTGTGTAAACTGAATTCTGAGGTCAGTTAAAGTTTGTATTGACTCATTTTGTTAGAAAATTAAAAATCTGAGGCAGAAACAGCGTTTGGGTGAAGTTTTTTTTTGTTGTTGTTTTTTCAAGAAGATAAGAAGACTACATGGTGTTACTACACATGTGCTACAGAATCAAAGCTAAATACAACTTGAGGAAAAATCCTTCAAGTTTAGATAAGCAACTAAGAGAAAAGACAGTTAGTACCTGTAGAGTAGAGAGGATGTCAGAGAGAGGAAGAGAGATTAAGTAGTCATTATGTCCTAGGAAAAAAAGAAAGACAGAAAACTTGTCTCGTTTTTAATCTGAGCTTCTACAATCACTGCAGAAAACCTGTCTCTGCTTAGATGCCCTGTGTGTGTCCTCAGGCCACTGGCACACATCTGAACTCAGAACAGAGACCTACTACAGCAACTTTTCCCATCTCATCCAGTGTGAAACTAGAGGACTGTGGATTAGCAGAGGTCAAGTAAGAAAAGAAAAAGGAAGTTGCTGCTCAAACACACCAAACCTACCCGAA
>NW_009719444.1:0-5437 GCF_000703405.1 Apaloderma vittatum | reverse complement strand
TTTCCTCCAGTCTTCAGGTACCTCTCCTGTTGTCCACGACTTACCGAAGATGATGGAGAGTGGCCTACCAATGACACCTGCCAGCTCCCTCAGCACCTGTGGGTGCATCCCATCAGGGCCCATGGATTTATGGATATTCAAATGCTCCAGTTTATCCCTAACCCAGTCCTCCTCAACCAGGGAAAACTCTTCTTTAATCTTGCCTTCCTCTGGGACCTCAGGGGACTGAGGCACCTGAGGACAGTTTGCAGTGGTGTAGACAGACGCAAAGAAGGCATTCAATAACTCTGCCTTCTTTCTGTCCTCAGTCTCCAGGGCACCCACCTCATTCACCAGAGGGCCTACATTGCCTCTAGTATTAGTTTTGTCAGCAATTTATTTGAAGAAGCCCTTTCTGCTGTCCTTGACCTTCCTTACAAGTTTTAATTCCAAGGAGGCCTTAGCTTTTCTAATCGCCTCCCTGCATTCTCAGACAGCAGTCCTATACTCCACCCGAGTGGTCAGCCCCTCCTTCCAAGATTTATATATAGTCTTCTTCACTGGTATGTATGTCAAAAAAGCTACAGCTGTAAGCATTCCATGGATCCTTTAACTCTAGTGATAACTAGTGACAACGTACTTGCCAAAAGCAATCAATTAGTCTGGATTTGTGGTTATATACATTACCAATTGGAGGACTGTATTGATTAGACAATATGTACAGTGTAGGAAAAAATCTTCGAGAAAATCTTCAACATAATCTTTGTTGAAGGTTAAGAAGAACTAAGAATATTCACATAAATATATCCCTTTGGTACAGGATATTCAGCATATCTTATTTAATTATTTGAATTCGTTTTTATATGGCACACATTTTACTGTATTTCATAACATTCTGACAACCTGGCACAAATAGGTTTTGATGATGTCATAATCTACAAATTTTACAACTTGCTTTAGTTGGAAGAATTGTTGATGTTCATAACTCTCAGTATACTAATTATTAGTGAAAGCACTGTTTATTCCTGGAATAAATAGAACCTTTTGGAGGTGAGACTTTAGAAGAAGTAACATAAAAAAGTGGTATTTCTGACATTGCATTTCGAAGAAGTGTTCTGAGAAGTTTTTTTATTAACTGTTTTCTGTTCAAAAAAATAAAAACAACAACAACAAAAAACAACCACAAAAATGCAACTAGTTTTTCAAATCCAAAACTTTACATGGAAAGCATAGGGCTTTTTCACCTGCTTGACAGTGAAGCTTTGTATGTAATTTGGAATGAGTTATGTGATCTTGCTTAGCCTAAGCTCTAGCTCCTGAATAGCATAGCCTGGAGGCCTGTGTTATATCTGTCAGCCACATCCATATGTTTCTCATAGCCTAGGAAAGTCCTCAAAAGGAAAGGCTCTCAAAGAGAGATATTTCTATTTATTCAACTGAATCCTATTCTTACCATTTGAAACAAAAAAAACATACTGTGGAAGTGTGCTCTGTCACCACAAGGATGGTTGGTGGAAATCTGCAGGACGCCAGGTCTCCAGAGTGCAGTTCTAGGGCACTCCCATTATGTTAGGATGAATGTCCTTGACTTAGTTTGCTTTCCAAACTATGTTTAATCTGCTAAACAAAAACAACTAAGGAACAGTTTTTGGTTTCTGTGAAGAGTGACAGGCCAGTCCATCAGTATTGCATGGCACTTGGCCTCAAAGCTGTGTAGCTTCCCAGTGGTCTCAGAGAAATCGCACCTGAGTGTGAGAGGTGGGGAGAATCTATTTTGCCCTTCAAAATGTCTGAAATAATGTAAGGACTGTGATCTAGTCTAACAGAGTAGCATTTTCATAACATGAAACTGAGTGAGGTTTTTTACATATCCTAGAACGTAGAGTAAGGGCTGTTTATAGTTGGGAAGACTTTTTGGACTGGCACTGGAGAGACTGCAGTGTTGCTGTGTCTTGTCCATACTGCCTAAGGGGAAGTGGTTGTTGATATGTGCTATAAATTGTGACTGTCCTAGGAACAGCCATGGTCTAAAAAGTGCCCAGCAGTGCACTGATGGGCCTATGGATTTTCAGCAGTCCTGTGCTCAAGCTTACTCAGTTTTCATTGTAGTGTAGGTACAGTGACAGTCTGAGCTTCTGACTCTGCCACAGAAACCACTGCAGTCCTGTTACTTGGGCCAGGACCATTGACAAGGTTGAGAAGTCACTGTACATTAGCTGACTTTCATTCTCCCAGAGACTCCCTAGGCTGCCTAACTCTTATAAGACCAAGTTAGTAGTCTCTTGCTTTGGGAAAAATTGTCTCTCAGCTTGTCAATCCCAAGTCAATGTTATGAAAAACCCCTATTTCCAGTGGAAAAAGTTTGGATAGGACTTCTGTTGAAAGATCAGAACTTGCCACTAAAGAGAACATCCCCAGCTGAACCAGTGCATACAATATAAATCCCTTTGAATAGATTTCATTGTGAAACTTTGATAGTTCATTTTTCCCTTTGGTGTTTCGTTGTTTGTTTTTTTTTTTTCCTTAAAATGTGAGGGATGAACTGATTAGGACACTGCCCTGTCTCACCGTGCCCTGTCCTAAGAGATCTTTTTTCTGTTTAGAAAAGTGGTGCATGAATACTTAAAAGAAGCTTATAAGAAAGATTGGGACAGACTTTTTAGCAGTGCCTGTTGCAATAGGACAAGCAGTAATAATTTTAAACTAAAAGAGGGTAGATTCAAACTAGATATAAGGAAGAAATCTTTTGTGATGAGGGTGGTGAAACATGGAAACAGATTGTCTGGAGAGATAGTAGATGTCCCATCCCTGGAAACATTCAGTTTGGAAAGGACTCCGAGCAACCCAATCTAGTTAAAGATGTCCCTGTTCATTGCAGGGGATTGGACTAGATCTCCTTTAAAGATCCTTTCCAGCTGAAACTGGTCAATGTTTCTATGATCATATCAAAACACCTCAAAGTTTTCCTTTGCTTGGTCAGCAAGTCTTATGTAGTCCTACTGTATGAAGTAGGAATCTGTGGTCTACAGTTTTTGCTGCAGCATTTGTATTCTTGATGATCATTTACAAGCCACAATCCAAAGAAATTCAGTCTCACTTTGTAATTTGCCACTAAACTCAGTGCATGAGTATGCACATTGTCTTCTGGAACAAACATTGTTCTGTTTATAAGTTAACAAGTTGGATATACATATCTTTTCTAGGCAGTAAGTGAGACCTCCTGATGCCATATTTTACTGTGTTGTTTTCATGGGAACCACATAGTAATTGAATAAAAACTCATTATTACATCAGGAAATGAATCATAGGCTAAAGTTCTTGTGGAACAGCGCGTTCTACCAATTTCAGTCTTCTGACAGCTTGCTCATTTTCAGAATCAGAATAAAAATTCAGTAAATATGTAAAAGAATGAATACTAAAAGTTTTTGCATATGTATTATCTTTCTACCACTGTTTTTATGAATCTGAAGTTACTGTTGGCAAAAGTAACAAGAATAAGTGGAAAAAAAACCGAAAGGAGACCAAGATTACGAAGGCTTAGAAAAATAAATTGCGGAGATGAGGAAGAAAAAAAAATTACAGCTGCAAGTATGTAATCATGTTTGTGTGACAGCCTCTGGGAATACCTACAGGTACACCGTTCACAGAGTGGACTGTACTTTTTTATGTCTTTCATATGCTGCTCAGATTGCTTTGCTACTTTGTGGCACTTTGTTCCATAGATAAGTTTAGACTGAATGAAGAAAGTTAATGTCTTGACTTTCACTTTCACTATTCTTTCCCATGTGTTTTTCACATACAAACCACTGTCAATATTTATTTATTTATTTATTTATTTTAATTTATTCTTCCAAGTTTTCTAACACATCTTCAAGGCCTCTGTGGATGTGTTTCCTTATTACATTTATCAAGTCTCAAATTGCAGTCTCCTAGCTGTGAAACATGCCCTATAGAGCTGACTTGTTTAAGCAGCAAGATTTTGCCTCATATAATCCCTCTGAGTATTTATTTTTCTTCCATTTTCCAACATTATAGTGGTAAAGGCACTCAAACTCACCATTCAAATCTTCCGTAGTCAGAACTGTTAAGTGCAGTTCATCACAATTTGATGGTTTGGTTCTTTTCTTGTTTTTTTGGGGGGTTGGTTTGGTTGGTGGTTTTTGTTAGGTTGTGGTTTTTTTAACAGAGTACTGATATGAGTATATGAGCCTTTTCAAGCTAACTTCAGAGAAGCTGTCCTTATTTTTCCACCTTATCCCCAAATTTTTTTTGCTTTACCAACATACTGTGAATAGGTAGAAATGTGTGTCTGGAAGTTATTTCACAATTGGAAAACTGATATTAAAAAGAGAAAACTAATCTGTAACAGACCTTTTCCTTATTTGACCATATTTTCTGCTTGTCACATTCTCAATTAAGATGACCAGTGGTTTCTCTGTTTTGGGTATAGTCCACTTCTCAGACTTTTTAGCTGACTAATAGTAGTGGTACAGGAAAAGTCAATTTTACTCTTGTTACTGAATTGTAGATGGGTGTTTTTCAGGTTTGTGGAGTAATTCTGTTGTGAAAAAATGTCACTTTTGATTTCGTGATGACACCTTGCTTGGTTTAGGAAGGATGAGATTGAATTGTCTTTCACTGGTGTCTCTTTCACTAGATTGTGAGATAGCATAGAGAATTTTCTGACAAAGTGTGATAAAGGACCTTCTTACCAAATTTTTTGTCTGATAACTTTACAGTTTCCTGCATGAATTGTGTCTCCTAGCACCATTCCTTCAGCATATTTTCTGTATCTTAATTATATAACATTTTCTGAGGTTATTTTAGTGAGGAAGAGAAAACTAAGACTGCTTTTGGTAGCAATTGCCATGTAGAGACAGCTGGATTAGAGCATACTAGGAATGTTTATTTGCATGTTCATTTCTTTGTTTTGTGTTTTTGTTATCCCGTTCTTCATCTGTAGGAAGTTAAAAACCAGTCAAGAAGTATTAATTTATTCAAGAACTTGTGGCTGTAAGTGCCATATGAATCCCTCTACAGTAAGTGAGCAGAAGCCATAGCAGTCATCTTACAATCTAAGTGGGAAAAATAATAAATCTATAAGTATATTTAATATTGGACAAGAAGAAATGGATGCAAATTAGAACATGAGAAATTCTGATTAGATATGAGGAAATAAAAAAACCTCAAAGAGTGATTAAATACTGCTGCAGACTGCCTAGAGAGCATATGGAATCTCCATCCTTGGAGAAGTTCAGGTCTTGGCTGGACACTGAACTGAGTAATATGATTGAGCTAAACTTGTTGTGAGCAGCATGTTAACTACCTGACCTCATGAGCTTCTCTCCACCAAAAATTATTCCAGTGAAGCTGATATTAGAAGTCAGAAAGGGTATGCTTCTTTTTAGTATCCATAAATTTGACTTTTTACTTTCATAGAATCATAGAATCATAGAAT
>NW_009719443.1:0-462 GCF_000703405.1 Apaloderma vittatum | reverse complement strand
CGTCTGATTTCAACAGAACTGTCACTACTTGGTTTAACTCTGTTAATGGTTTACTCTTAGCAATTTCCATGTTTGCGGGTTTGGGGATTTTTTTTTCAATTAATCGTGGCTGTCCGGCTACTGTGGCAAAAAACGCAAACCTAAAACCAGAGGAGATGACAAAGCACACACCTACGGGGACTCTGAGCAGCCCTGGTAGTGTTTTTAAACTGACTGACAGCAGAACACCAATCGAGTTCTTCATAGGTTGTTACATATGAAAAATAAAGGGGGCCCCAGGGAGTGAGCTAAGGAGACAACTCAGGAAACAGATTAGGTAGCGTCGGTTAAGGAGGCAGAGCCCATCCCTGAGCCCACTCACCGGTTCATTTTTGTCTTTATGTGGTATTTTTCGTGTTAAATACGTGATAGTTGATATGTGGATAAAGAAAATAACAGATATCTCAGCTGGCTTCTTTTTTT
>NW_009719442.1:0-209 GCF_000703405.1 Apaloderma vittatum | reverse complement strand
TACAAAATGTATGTGTCCCCACACACATGTACACGTCTGTATGCACATATATGGGCCCCTACACGTGTATGGGTCCCTACGAAATACATACGTGTCCCTACACACACGTATGGGTCCCTACACATGTATATGTGCCCCTACACACGTGTATGTGCTCCTCCCCCCTCCCCGGTCCCTACAGAGCACACAGGGCCTCAGACCCCCCCAGC
>NW_009719441.1:3760-11841 GCF_000703405.1 Apaloderma vittatum | reverse complement strand
GGATGGGGTCAGAATTCCGTCGCATCTTGCTGTGGAGGTGATTTTCCTTTGGATCCGCACGGGGTGGTGTTTCCACGCGCTCCTTACACAGCGATGTCTTCATAGAAACGCTTTCAATTGGAAGAAGTAAAACAAGAGAGCGGTTGTTGAAGTCTTGCCCTGCATATAAGGAAAAAAAAGCACCAGTAGAAAAGAAATTGTTACAATCCTGTTAGCAGCATCCTGAAGTATGTGTTTCTCCCTTGGTTCTTAGCACAGTTCTGCTGCAGACACTTGAAAAGGCAGTTGTCCACAATGCACAGGTGTGCATACCTAGGCTCTTTTTGAAAAGTTTGTTGGTGATAAGTTTATTTCTTCTAACGGTATTGGCAAATGATGACATGGGGTACAATAGTACCTTTTTAAAAAGAAAAAAGGAGAATAATTTGGCTATACGTAGTGCAAGCTGCAAGGCTTTTTTTAATAAAGCCCTGAGGGTTGTGGGGTTTCTGGGTTTGGTAGTTTTTTGTTTGGTTTTTTTTTTTAATAGATGTGAGCTAGAAACACATGAAATTTAGAAGTAGAATTTTTGTCAGGGTCGTTACTATATGAACGCTAGCTGAGTGACTGTTTTTGCAAATGAGGTTCTGTGCCCTGTGATAAAAAGTTGTTACAATACTGTAGCATTAACATTAAACAGCCCATTGCGATGCTGCTCTTCTGCTTTTTGCCTGTGTTGTGTGCTAGGCAACAGAGGCAGAAAACGAGAATGACAATGAAGAGGAAGAGTGTGCTCCACTGGAGGACCATGAAGAGACCTTTCCCCCGGCAGAGAGAGAGGTCCGTGGAGCTACAGAGTTGTTTTGTTGGTTCTGCAGAAGTGAGACACTATAATAAAATGTACAGTCTTATTCAATGAGTGAAAGACCAGTATTTGTAACTTCACATCCTCCTTGTGGGGTTTTATTGCTGCAAACACAAAACCTCTCAGAGTTGGAACAGAGAGAAGCTGCTTGGGGAAGCACCAAGTGACAGCTTCGCCTGGTGAACAGCTCTGACAAAGCTGGAGAGGTTCCTTTGTTGTGCTGTGTATGTGTAAAGTTGTTTGGGCTTTTTTTAATCAGGAGTGACACAGCTTTGCCACGATAGCTGTGTGCTGATTTTAGAACAAGGCCCTCTTGTTGATTCTTTGTCCACGTAGTTTATGTCTCAACAATGACACAACTAAGCAGGTTTTTAGGGGCAAACAGAGTTGGATCGAAAAGCTATTTCAGGGGATGGATTTTATGTTTCAGGAAAAATCTCCCGAGACTTCCTCAGACAAAGTGGAATTAGGCAGTTGTCCTCCTGAACAGAGTGACACGGAGCAGCCAGTAACAGAGAGAGGAAACCCTTCCCTTCCTCCAGGACCTCCTCGGCAGGCGCCCACATTGTCTGAGGGCCCAGCGTCAGGTAGCCCTTGGTTCCTTACTAACAGAACAACACTTGGTACTGTCTGCAAGCACAGTTTCTAGTTTTCTCCTTTTCTGATCATTGTTAATCCAATCAGAGGCGTAATATGACAAAATTTAAGCCTTTTCTTTTATATTTTTCTTTTTTCTCTGGGAGTGGGGTCCAGGTAACACTGAACAACTCATTTATCTTTACTTAGAGTCTGCCTTTGAGCAATTTGATCAGCTTACTCGTGAGCACGGTGCCCAAGAGTGGGAAGAGGAGCACCAGCAGCGTGGAGCTGAGGAACATGAAATAAGTGGGAAAAGTGAAGAAAATGTGGAAGAAACAGAACTGGTTGTCTTGGATCCAGAACACGTGAGAAGTCCTTAAATCCTGTAGTCCTCCTTAGCAGACTTGCTATTTTTATTTGTAAAAAATGTGTGAGGTAAACTGTAAGCAGTGGCTTAGCTGTATGCTAAACCTACATGTTTAAAAATAGCTTTTCCAAAAATACCAGTGTCTGAATTGTGTCTGCTCCCTCAGTATTAACCCCAGAGTTGCAGGTTCTGCAGTGAGCAATGTAGTGGGTGCATCTGATACTCTTCAGTACTCCTGAAAAAGAGATACTTGCAGGCTTTCAGATACTCTCGGTGGTCACTTTCTGATGTCAAGATATACCCGCTGTGTAACTTTTCTCACTTGTTACAGTGACTGTAGCCAAAATAAGAATGCAAGTGCCTATGGCAGAGAATGAGATGTTTTATTTAATAGTGAGGGTAGCAGCAAGTTTCTTCATAATTTATTTACACAAGTATATTAAAGTTTATCAACTTCCTACTTCTTTACAGCCTCTGATGAGAAGATTCCAGGCTGCCCTGAAGAATTACCTTACCAAGCAGATAGAAAAAGCGAACCTAGAGCTTCAGGAACTGGTATAGGACATTGTTTCTTGGCTTTTCCAGAGCAGCCCATCCCTGTCCAAGCTGAAGCGCGACAGCTGATTTCCTCTTCTGTCTGCAGAGGACAGCAACGAAGAAGGGCAAAGCAGAGAGAGAGGAACTTGGGGTGATTCTTTACGGAGCGCAGCAGCAGCTGGCCCATCTGCAGGTGGAACTGGAGAAGAGCCGTGCCCGCTGTTCTCAGACGGCCACAGCACGTCAGCAGCTGGAAGAGGAACTGGAGGGCCTCAGGCTTACGTGCAAGAAAATGTCTCAGAACACAGTTGATGAGCGCAAGAAAGGTGACTCAGGAAGGTCTTGCAAAATTTCCCAATTGTAGTACTACGTGGAGAAATGAATTTGAAAATAAGCCAAGCATGGGGATTGAAGAATACAGTAAAATTAATCAGAAATAATGTACGCATGGAAATGTTTCACAGATATCCCTGGTTACCGTATAATTTCTCATGTTTCTAAGGCCATGTTTCTATGTTGCGCTTCCAAGAAGGTCTTTAGGGCTAAAACTACACTTGTTCCTGGTGGGTAGGCTGTTCTGTGACCTGGAAGAAAGAAAATTCTCATCACTCTGTTATGTTTGCCTGTGTGTCTGAGGGTGTGATGAGATTGCAAAGGTCAGCAGGGGCAGCCAGGAGAACGAGAGCAGCCCCCATGCATGTGGCAGCCCCTTCCAGCCAGAGAGATGGGCTTGACTTGCTCTTTCCACCTTGCAGGTGTTTTGATAGGAAACAGTAAAACAATTGCAGTGGCAGGGATAGCTAAGCGTTAAAATGAATTTCCTGGGATGTTTTTGCAGGTTATTGAAAAAAAAAATGAATTAGAGAAGTGTTCAAAGGACTGAGAAAGCGATGCTTCTGTTTTGGGGCAGAGGAGTGGATTTACAGCCTCTTGAGGCCCCTTCTTTGATTTCCTGGGTTTCTGTGTGCTAGGAGTCAAGGAACTGCTTACCCAGGTTTTAGCTTTTCTTGTGGAGCTATATCCCAAAGCTATTGTAAATTCTTATTTCAGGGAGGGCTGATTTAGGTGGGGTGTGTGCGGTTTTTGCTTTGGGTGCTCTCTTTAAGGTGAGTCCTACAAAAACACTTCTCTAAATGTTTTCTCCTCCTGCCTCCCCAGTTTCTGCAATGCAGACCCAGGTTGAAAACCTGGCCTTGCATCTCTTCTGCGTGCAGAATATGGACGAGGAAATGCGCCATAATATTTTGTTGATGAAACACTCAACAAAGAAAGCTGAGGCAGAGAAGCTCCAGGCTGAGGTGGAAAAGAGAAAACAGGTATCAAGTAAAGTTGTCTTCTTTAGAATAAAAAAAAAAAATAGGTGTCAGCTAGTGGTAACTCCTGGAGGACGTGCTGCCTTTTCAGAAGGAAGGCTATAGTGACTGGTCACAGATGATGGGTGGAGGGGAGTGTTTTTCTCAAAGAACTGAAACAAAAACCCCATAGGCTTTCTTAAAAATGAGAAGAATCCCCACCATCGAGATAGTGGCATGGACTGCCCAAAGGTTTTTGACAGGCCTTATAACAGTAAAACACTCTTCGCTCAAGCAAAGGGGGCGTGGGAGCAGAACAATGTTTAGCAAAGAAGTATGTGTTCAGGTTTTGAGATATATTCTGGGTCACGATGAGTTTCACGATGAAAAGCCGACTGGAAATGAAGGGAGCCGTTGGTGTGCTGGAGCTCCCTCTGCTGCCTCCTGCTTGCAGCAGGACACAGGCTGAGGATTGCTCATGCAGAATTGCATGGAATCAGTTGAAATAAATTCAATTTAGGCTTTTTTTTAAAAAAAAACCAAAGGATTTTAGAACATAAATTATTAAGATTCCCAGCTGCTGGAGAGGTGGCACGGTATAATCCAGGCTGACGAGAACGAATGCTGCTTCAGCTCTAGAGGATGAACTTGCTGCTGCAAGTGTGATAATGAAAAATTGGCAAAGGAGGTTTCATTCTCTTGAAAGTTGTTACCGCTGTGTTCATAAGTCATTTGTATATGAATGAAAAGTTTCAGTAGGAGTCAAATTTAATCCAGTTGCCAATTTAATCCCTTTTCTAGCCTCTGTTATTCGTGTAGAATAGAGTTGGTTAACACTGAGCTTGTCTTACTCCTCCTGAGCCGTTTGCCTCTGACTCTTCAGGATCTTCTGCTCGACCGCTTAACAAGAAAAGTCTATGATCTACAAGAACAGATTGCTCTGTCTGAAGCTCAGTTTGTGGCCCAGGTGAAGGACACAAAAGTAACTCGGCAAGCAGTAAACGAGGTAACAGCGTGCTTTTTCAGCTTCTAGTTAATATTTTCCTGACCCCTTTGGCTCCTGCTCACGTGGTGTGTACAACTGAGGCCAGAGCTGTAGGATTCATCCCTGTTTGGTGGAATGAAGACTTCTTTCTTTTTTCTGTTTTCTTTTTGTCCTTAAGAATTGCCTGTAAATCAGTTCCTCCCCCAGATTCTCAGCATTTTATTCTCGCACACCTATGCTCTGTGGGCTGGCGTCACAGTAAACTAGACACATTACATGAAGCTGTTCCTGCCCAGCATATTATGGACAGAAAGAAAATACTGCGTTGCAACATGAATTTGATTATTTTCAACCCGGTAAGGATTAGTCCTGTCCACCATCTCTCTCTTCCCTAGGCTTGTATGGAGGTGCAGGCCATTAACATGGAGAAGAAGCGACTGATGAAGCACTGGAACAGCAGCTTGGCTGGAATGAAGCAAAGAGATGAGGCCTACGTTGCCACACAGGAGCTGCTGAGGTGTGGTGGCTGGAAACAGTCCCAGGAGAGACCTCAGATAATTTGGGTGGGAGGGATTCTGAAGGGAGCAGTGTGTCTTCAGTCGAGTTTGTTCCTGTGTGTGCAGGGTGTGTCGGGCTGAACAAGTTCACTGCTCTGAAGCACGCGGTAAGGTTAAAGGATAAGGAACACAGGTTTTTGTCACCGCTTTCTTTATCCAAAACACGGCTCTACCTTGAAATATATGGAGTTTCTAAAGCTATTTAGAGTTTTTCTATTCATATTTTATTCCTGTAAGAGTTTCTTCATCTTAGCGACATCTCTCAGTCCAAAGAGCGAGACATCAAGCAGGATTTATCTATCACTTTTGGTTTTTTGTGATGCCTTTAGAAAGCTTCAGGAGAAACCTTCCCATTGTTGCCCATGGAAGTGTTTATTTGTTCTGGAGTTTTAAAGCTTGACTGAATTTCTGAGAACAAACAATAGGCTTCTAGATGGTGGAATCCTGGTAAAGAACAGGACTTCAGGAATTAATTTTCCTGCATGCATTTCCTTTTAAATCTTACTGTCTTCATCCATCTTCTGATGACTCTGCACTGTCACAGCCTTTATAAAGATCTTTCTTCATGGTCACTTGTTGCTGCAATAACAAGTCTGAAAAGAGGAATTTGTAGATGTGACCGTTCAGCACGTGAATTGATTCCTGGGATGTTTTTCCATCCTCTTTGCCTCTCCAGCAAGTACAGACATGACCTCAAGTCCCTAGAGATGGGCATCCATGACTGCAGAAAGTCAATCAGGAAGGAGGAGGAGAAGAACGAGTTGCTTGTCACCATCCTGAGCCGTTCAGAGAGCGATGCCAACACCACAAAGAGACTGATTGCCCAGTGCCTCTCAAGGCAGGAGGCCCTGAAGGTTGAATCTGGCACCTATGCCCGTGTTCTGCATGAGACAGAGCAGGCCCTCAGTGGGACCAAGAGGGTGAGAAGAGTCACATGAAAGAGGAATCCTTTTGAACCATACATGGGGGTTTAATCCCCTTCCCCAAACAGTTGTAGTGACCTTGCCTTTGTCTTCGTACTTCTAGGATCAAGCTGCCCGTCTGAAGGAGTTGCTGTCCATCAGTAAGGATATACAGAAAGGAACAGAGGCCAAAGAGCAGATGGAGAATGAAATCGTGGCAAAGCTCCAGGATCAAATGATGTCCAGCAAAGCCACAAAGCACTTCTCACAGCTGACTGCGAAACTTCATAGGAGAAAAACAGATCTGGTACGGTCGCTTCCATGGAGGGGGGCAGGGGAAGGGAACTGCCTAGAGCAGTAGCTAGAGACATGCAGGCAGGGGAGATAATTGCAGAAGTGATGAGTATGGTCTCTTAAACAGTTTTGGGATGTTTAGGCTCCTTAATACTTTTCAAGAGTTTTATGGCAGAGGTAAATATTGCTATCTCCTGTCAATAGATGGAGAAACAAAGGTACAGAGAGGATGAGTAGCTTGCTCACAGCTTGTAGTGCAGGCCTGGGAGTGGAATCCAAATCCTCTGATTCCTGTGCTTTGATAAGTGGAAATTACACATCAATGAGTTGGTGGTGGTGACAGTAATTTGTTTTCTCTTTGTTGGTGTTCCTAGGAGCTGTATTTTTCCAAGGTTGAGAATGATATGGCCCAGGTTATTCTGAATGCGACTCATACCGATTGCAGGCTGACAATTCTCCAAAAAACACTTTGTGAGCTGGACAAGGAAATAAAAAATATCCGTGATCTGATCAGCTGCAAGGAACGTGAGATCGCAAAGTGCAGTCTCCTGATGGAGAACAAGCGAGTGGTGCTCAGCCAGTACAACAGGCGGTTGGAGACACTTCTTTCTCAGCAGGGGGTAGGTGTCTTTGCATTTCAGTCCCAAACTTGATTTTATTCTTTGTGGTGACAAGGGATGCCCCTGGTAAGTGTAACTGCGTAAGTGCTGGATGGTTAAAGCTCTGAGGCACCAGTATTGTGATGTAAAACTGCACTAGTTAATGTAGCTGTTTATGTTGGTCAAACAGTTCTTAATGCATGTGAAGAGGAGCTGGCATGAGGGAATTGGGAAGTGAGGGTGTGCCTAGCACAGGGAGTTGTCTGCACCTGATGCAAACATTGAACAACATCAATACTCTGGGAGTAAATAGGACCTCGCTGTAAAATCTGCAAAGTCAAACTGCCCTTCTGCGATGGTGCTATTAACAAGTGCTCCAGCGGTTCCTGCCTGGTAATCCCAAACCTGTGCCCTCGTACAGGGGCAAGGACCGCTGGAAATCGAAATCAACAGTCTGACCAAGCAGATAGAAGAATATCATTCTGAGCTGATGACACTGCAGAAGTACTGGCTGAATCAGCAGAAAGAGCTTGTCAAATTAACACATGAGCGGGAGGAACAAATAGCCTCCTTGGATATGCTAAAGAAGCAGATCACAATAATGCAGCAGAGGAAGGTGCGCACTGAAAGTAAGTCATTCCCTCAGTCTTTCTTAAAACGTTCGTCTGAGAATGGAGAAAAAAGGCAGGAAAGGCTTACAGACTGGCAATGCTAGACCCTCAGCAAAGCATGCAAACGGCCTCAGGGCTGTCCTGGGGAGGGCTAAGAGCCAGGCCCCTTTGGCTGGTTTGCAGGTCCGTATTTCCTGTAACCATAGATCCTGCTGCCTTAACTCTGAGTGACCAAGTCACGTGTTACACTTCTTAAATAAAGTTTGCAAGCAGTTGGTAGCTAAGTGTCCCCTCCAATGACCGCACTTCCCTTGGTCAAACCCTACTCTTTTCCACAGTAGTCGCCTTCAAAACCTTGTTTGATTTTTGGGCTTGTGGGAAAATGTTTGGGCTGGGTCTGTGGGACACAGGTGTTGTCTGGCCTGAAAGCACTTTGTCACATCTGGCCTGCGTTCAGCCCAGTGCTGGGGGTTGTTTTCAGACTGTTGGCCTGTTCACCTTCTAGATGAAATTC
>NW_009719441.1:0-3729 GCF_000703405.1 Apaloderma vittatum | reverse complement strand
AGCAGGAAACAAAAGAACAGAAAGACATCGAGCGTCACATGAGGAACATGTCAAACGACTTGATAAAGTTGAATGTGTTGATCAACAAGAAAAACAGCAGCTTCGAGGAGCTGCAATATGGCAACATCATCACAGAGAACGAGTTCATACGCTCACTCAAGGTACAGGGCCTTGACATCTCGGTTCCAAATCTCAGCCTCCCGTGTAGATCAGCGGCAAACAGTGATCCTGTAAGTCTTTCTCAGTCTGACAATATTGTAATGGTTTATGCTTCTCAAATCTAGGTGGCAGAAAAAGAATCAATTGAGATGCAGGAGAGGCACAATCAATTGACTGAGGAGAAGGAAAGACTCCTGAACAGCCTGGTGGAAGCTGAGTAGGTACCAGAGAAATTCTCATTTTGTGCCACAGTCTTTGAGCTTTTTTACACGTGTCCATATTACCTTTCTGAACCAGCAACAGCAAGTGTGCTTCTGTCTTTCTTGGAGAAGATGAAAGGAGTTTAACGAATTTTTGAAACACAAAAACTGAAAGGCTGCTTTTAGCCATCTCAGGAACCAGCGAGAGCTGTGGGGATGTTGGCTCTAACGATTCCAGCATGCTCGTGCTGGCTGTTGCCAAGATCTATATGGGAAGGCTCCTCATGCTCTCTCCTCTGCCAGCAACTCAGAGCGAGAGTGCGGCACTGGGCAATTCGCTGGGCTCCATCAGTCCCCTGCCAGGCTGGGCATGCTTGTTTTTACGGTCATCGTGCCATTTGCTAAATTGCAGACCTTCCTGGCTCATCCCGCACGGCTCTGTTGCTGCCCTTTCACATGTCCTGTACACGAATCCTTAGTTTCTGCCAAAGCATCCATGTCCAGAATCAGTCTTGGGAGTGTGCTGCCGCTGATGCACTGAGGGAGCATCCTCTTTGTTCTTTACAAAAGTGCTGCTTTCCCTTTCTGTCACTGAAGGCATCAAATCATGCTGTGGGAGAAAAAGATCCAGCTGACAAGGGAGATGCGTGCAGCGGTGGATTCTGCGGAAGGACAAGGCGAAATCCAAGCCATGAGAACGGAGATTCATAGGATGCAAGTAAGTCACTGGGAAAGAGAACTGAGAAAGGGAACCTGCATATGACATATTCAGCTGTGGAGCTGCTGAAACGTAAAGCAGGCGATGAGAAACAGCCTGGAGAGGTACCATGTCCAGGGCCTTGGTGGTATGGGAAATCTGACCACCCTGCAGCTGGATTGAATTCAGTCCACCCAGCTGCATGCGCTTTGCACTCCCTGTGCGAGCTACCCAATAGGCTCTGGTGGGCTCTAGATGCACCTGAGAAATCTATTTAAAATATCATGTGTCTGCCACCTGATCCTGTGACCCCAATTTCTAAGCAAAGAGGTTCTGATTGCTAAATGTTGCATCATCCTAATCACCGGTTAGGAAAGTCTTCTATCTTCTGGCAAAGCAACTCCTCCCTCTCATTCCCGGGATACTTCTGCTTTTATATTGCCAGTGAGTTGCTGTGAAACATTTTGAAGGTGACCTTAGATGAGCTGATAATCCAGCCCCCTGCCTTCCAGATGTACCCAGGGCAAACCAGGTTTGGATTTAAAGCAAATTTGGCTTGCCAACGCTCGTGTGTCACATATGTCTGGTTTATGTTGAAGGGATGTGCTGTACAGAAGACTTCAGTTAGGTGCCATTTGTAAATGTTTGTTATTTTCAACCTATTTTTGTATCTTGACAAATGGCAGGTGCGCTATGGCCAGCTGATGAAGCAGCAGGAGAAGATGATTCGTGATATGGAGGTATCTGTTTCTCGTAGAGAGGTGATAGCAGCTCGTGGACAGGGTCAGAACAAAGCAGATAAGAAACGTCTCACCAAGAGTGACTTCCACCGCAAGAAACAGGAGCTGAGAAAGAAGATCAGTGAAACCCAGAAGGTGAGCAAGTGAAGCAGGGCTGCAGGGGTTCACAGAGCCCGTCTGTGTCTTGTAACGAGCACCAGCACGCGCTTAGCGCGGGCACACGGGGTGTCAGGGCACAGACCCTGCGCAGAGATGGCCCTGCCAGGGGCAAGCTTTGGAAACTGGTTTAAAAAACAAAAAAAAAGTTCTGGGAAGGTGGTCAGGATTGCAGCTGAACTGAAGAACCAGTCTGCCACATCCTTCTCTTTGATTTACTAGAACACTCAAGACTGCAACAAAACCATCCTGGAGCTGGAGAGCACCCAAGCATCCCTAAGTGCCACCTTCTCAGAGAAGCAGCAAGAGCTGCGCCGGCTGCAGGCTGAGTCCGACGACCTCGATTCAGATGCAGAACTTCTTTGGAACAGGAAGCGATGGGTGAGCACGTCTGCTTCCATGTGGCCAAGCAGAACCTGCTGCTTTTTTTCTGTGGCCAGCTCCGTGCCTCTTTGCCTCACCACCATCCTGAACCGGGCATGCTCAGCATGTCGTTTTAGCAACACTTTAAGTGTTTTGAGGGCTCATAGTGGTCCTGAACTGACGCTGCAGTTGCACGGTTCCTAGGGCAGCATTCACCTGGAAGCATCGGCCCGAAGAACGTTGTGTCTTGAAAATATCCAGTAACAGAACTAAACGGCTGTCCTCTGTGGGTGCTAGCTGGCTGCTCATAAGTATGTTACAAATTTGGGAGTCAGCTCAAGGTCTTGAATAACCTCCTGTGAAGTTTTTAAGTTGATGAAACTTTCACCTCGAGCAGGGGTTGCCTTATATGTGCAGATATTTCTCTGATTTAGGGAATTGCGTGACATGCAACATTTGAAAATATTTTTTTCCTCTGAGTTGCTGTGTAGGTCTGGTGCTCAGGGACTCGGTTTAGTGATGGACGTGGCAGTGCTGGGTTAACGGTTGGGCTCAATCTTAAAGGTGTTTTCCAACGGATTCTATGATTTTATGCCCGTACCTCTGCTGCTTGGCTGGTGTGATGGGAACTTCAGAGCACTGTCCTCCTTCAGCAGCCCTTCCCTTCCCAAAGGTGGTGGTTACAGCGCCTGGGACACAAATTACATCTGCTTCTTAGTTCTTTCCTATGTGCAGTCCGCTGTCAAAGCAGTTTGTGGTGTTGCTTTTCCCAGAACCTTTTGGAGATAGTGGCCCACCAGACACGCCAGAAGCATCTTCAGGCGCTGAAGGAGGGAAGGTACGCTCCCCTCTGCTGCACCCAGCAGGCCTGGAGAAACGAGCAGCAGAAGCTGCAGGACCGGCTCCGCACCATCGGCACCATCGTCCACCAGATCCAAGAGGAGCATCCTCAGCACCACCGGCCTCTCCAGTGGCTCCATCAGTGCCTGGAATCCAGGCTCGGCTCGCAGCAGGCCTGACAGAGACACAGGCAAGATGCATATAACCATCTGTTCTTGTTTTCCTAGAGGCTACGCGCTTTGTAAATAAATAAACACAAACAAATAGGGAGGTGTAGGGTGTAGTATTTATTAAAGATGTAGCAGTGCACGGGTTTGTTTGTTCCTTTATACATTACGCTGCAAAGGTGCAAAGGGCAATAAATCTTGTGAAGGGTCTGAAGAACGAGCCTTACAAGGAGCAGCTGAGGGAGCTGGGGTTGTTCAGCCTGGAGAAGAGGAAGCTGGGGGGAGACCTCGCTCTCTGAAACTCCCTGACGGGCGGGTGTAGCGAGGGGAGGTCGGTCTCTTCTCGCGAGTGACAAGGGACAGGACAAGGGGGAACAGCCTGAAGTTGCGCCGGGGGAGGCTTAGGC
>NW_009719440.1:0-4576 GCF_000703405.1 Apaloderma vittatum | reverse complement strand
CTTTTCTCCTTTTCGTATCATTGTGCTTTTTCCACCTTATTTACTCACACTGTCTCAGCTGACTCCAGTACTCTTCAGCGCTTGAGAAATGAGCTAGGAAAGATGAGAAAGCAAGGCTTCGGCAGGACATAGAGGTTTCCTCCTTCGTTCCAGAAACGTCCTTTTAGAGAAATGAGAGGACATTTGCAGATGGGTGAGGTAGAAACTTATCTCTTGGAATATACAAGGACACTTTTGCTGTCAGTGAAAAAAAAAAAAAAAAAAAAACAGCTCCAATTTGAACGTGCACAGACTCCCGAGTACAAAAGTTGTGTGTTAAAATTCGCCAGCGTGACAATGGCCACATGTTCTAAGCATAAATCTGGTCCATCTCATCACAGGTCCTACCCTAGCAGTTCCTGGGCTGACGAGGGAGCTGAGAAGCTGTTTGTTGCCACAATGATTAATGTAATCGGAGGGAGGTGAATAGTGGTAACCTACTCCTGAGCTCCTGACAATTCTAACATGTTGAAAGTGAACGGATGCTCCTTACTAAAAATCTCCCGTTGCTGCCACTTTTGGGGAGGGTTTCTCGGCACTTTATATAAATTCTGTACTGCACTGTGCCATCACTTACATCAGCAAAATGGGCCGAAAACGCTGCCGGTGAGTTTTAAATGACGAGCCAAACATTGTGATATGAAAATTTCTGTGCCAAAACCCCCATTCTTTCAGGTGAAAACCAAACAAGGAGTTTGGACAAATTTTATTCCCAGAGGAGATCAGATGATGTGTAACGACAAGAGATGCAGCGACCAGATCTACGAGGAAGCAACAGCAGTCAGGGTGTATTTGCTTAGGCTAAAAGACGCCACCCAAGGATCACTGCTGTAATTCCCAAGGCTTTAACAGGAATGTGACACAGTTAACTGTTATCTGTCACTTTTTCTTCTTTCAGCCCACCCTTCCCAGCCTTTCTTTTGGAACATACTGGTGAAACAGCAGCAGTTTGCAGTCTTGTAAGGCTACAACTCCGGGTCTCCATGGAAGCAAAACATCAGCTTTCACTTGCACCTCCAAATAAAGCCAAGCAGCCTTTCCTTTTACGTCCCACAAAAAATATCATAATGGAATTAAGAGAGATTTTTTGCTGGAGGTACAGATCGTTTCCAGAGGACTCCAAGTTGAGGTCAGGCTGAGCTTGAGCTGCGTGCATTTAAGCAGTTGTTTTCCTCACATTTAGAACAGGGCAAGGGAAAAGAAGAAAAAAAAAAGGCTTGTTAACGAGCATATCAATCACTCTTCATTTTAACTTCTGCAGAAATGGATATGGCTTGATATTTGTACTGGAAATTACACTCATGATGGAGGAAAACTTTATATGATGGTGGAAATTTCTATACTCGTAATGGAGGAAACAAACCCACAGTTATCAACAGGGCAGCAGATGTTTTGCTTAATGTCACCTAAAATGAAATAGGGAATGCTCTGATTTTCTTTTCCAGACACAAAAAATGCATCTAATTAATCCACTGAAAATTAATGAGAAACTATGAGATATTGTTTCCCACATCCCATTTACAAAGCTTGGAAAGGAGAAAAAATTGCGGAAAAAAAATCCGTCAGAGAATTACAGAATTTCCTCCATCGGGATTTACATTCTTGTTCTACATATTTTGCTGTTGCCTATCCTCTGCCCGGCACGCTGTTGCAATGAAATCCACAGAGGCAGATGCATGAAGATGTGAGATGCCTACAAATAACGTCCCTGGAGTATCTGCTAGGTGCTGGTGTAGCAGGTAGCTGTGTCCTATTGATACCTGCAGAGGTGTCTCACTGAAGACAGTCGCATACAAAACTGCAAATTAAATTTGGTGCTCAGTTTCCTCAGACCGACACCAGTGTCACCGCCAACGAACAGCACTGGCTGCACACAAAACGAAGTAGCCTGAATTAGTAAACGAAGGCGGATTTAGAAGCTAAGGGCAGCTCATTCAACGGTCAAATAGGGACAATTTATATTCAAAACCAAAGACACAAGGCTACCATCATGAATGGTTTTGGCTCAGTGAGTTTTCATGCCAAATTTCACATCTGGCTTCCCGTATCTGAAGGCCTGAAGGGCTCACCTCGAGTATTGCACCTCTTTTCCCTGTGCTGCCGGACGTGTAGATCATGAGCTGCTTGGACCAGGTGCTGGGACTTCCTGCTGGATAAGAATATTTTAGGCTGAACCAGATGATCTCTCTAGCCCAAGGCTTTCTTTTTTTCATGCAGTTACGGACGGCACCATGATCGTGTTCGGGCAGCTGAATGGTTTGCCCAGGGAGGTTGTGCACTCTCTGTCCCCAGATGTTTTCAAGGCCAACACTGGATACGCCCTGAGCAGCCCAGCGTGAGCTCACCGCTGACCCTGCTTTGAGCAGGAGGCTGAACTAGGTGACCTCTAGAGATCCCCTCCAACCTGAATGACCCTGTGATTCATACTCTAAACCTCTAGCAAAGAAAAATCACGTATTCAGAGAACAAATCTCTTTTTGGTTTCCCATTAATGTTGTCAGAATTTTACAGCAGGCAGTGGAATATCATTATGACCAGTCTTTGGGCAGATTTGCTCGCTTTCAGTCAAACAAGATCCTGAACCACTAAATATCTGTGATGTTTTAATTTCTTTTTGTTATTCTCTTAATTTATTAAGGTAAATGCCGAGGTGGTACAAGGCTCATTATTCTTACATTTGATCTTCACATCTGGCAATTCACAAAAAGATGAAGAACAAAACAGTAACAGTGGTTGACTTAAGGAAGCGGACAGGGATGTACAAAACCAGTGCCACCCCAACAGTCCCGTGCAGAACCGGGTACAGGAAAGACTGACTTGAAACCTTCAAAAGACCCTTGACCCAAATTTACTCTGCGTTTAAATTCACTAAACTAAACCACAAGAAGCAATTTGTCATAATCTTAAAAACTGATTGCCTCTTCTTCGAGCAGCCGGTCTCCTTAGGGATAAAAAAAGAAAAATTATGACACCATCCTTCAATGATGAATGACACCATCTTCCTGCCAAATGCGATGCTGGATACTGTCAGGCTGCTTAAATCAAGTACACAGGCAAGTTAATAGAAAGAGAACACTGTTCCATTTAGAGTCAGCTGCGTGTGAGAAAGAAACCAAAGCACAAATAACAAACAAAAAGTGTTCCTGCCCAGTGAAATATAAACCCTTCAGTTTCTCAGCCACTCACAAATCATCGAAGGGATTGTGATTAGTACAAATACTGCATCTCATTAAGGATTCCAGATACTGCCTATATTTACCCTCTACTACTAAGTTTATACTTCACAAACTACTTTCACAAAAAGCACAGGGGTCATTCAGCAGCACTAAACACTTACACAAACACATACGGGAGTGACGCACTAAGAGCAACAGCCCTTGGCAGAAGAGCTGCTCCCCTACT
This sequence comes from Apaloderma vittatum, assembly GCF_000703405.1. NCBI lineage: Eukaryota > Metazoa > Chordata > Aves > Trogoniformes > Trogonidae > Apaloderma > Apaloderma vittatum. Next base: position 1,135 of record NW_009719440.1, on the reverse strand, counting down.
TTTGCTTTAGGTGCTCGGTTTCAGTGCTACAGTCATTTTCTTTTACAGCAGCCAACTACGTACAGACAACACTAAATAAAAACTAGCTCCCTACATAAATACCCCTCAGATGGTAACTGACTCTATTTCGTGTATACATTAAAGTTCAAGTAATCATCAGTCTAAGTTTGCTTTTTTTAAAAAACCAGCAAACAACCACACAGACCAACAACCACTAGTTTCAGAGACAAAAACACAAGGGGAGATACACTTGCCTATGAAGACTACAAGAAGAGATACACCGATATAAATGGGACAAATTCTCATCACTAAGGCACGATAGAATTAATACTAGAGTATGGCTAAAACCTTACTTACTACAGCACTGAGTGAGCAGTTAACAAGGAGCGTTCCTGTCCTCAAAACGCTCGGCTACAACATCGGTGAGCTGTGTTTTACCTCGGTGCAGCTGCACGCAGCTATTCCTAAAAGGTGGGGTTTCTGAGGGCAGTGACGGTGCTCATTTTACGTTGCACTGCTTTTATAAATGAAGGATTCTTGCACAACAAAATGCAGTTTTCACGCTACATTTGTCCCGTTACTACCCATACGAGAGTTCTAAAGGGAGAGAAGCAGGTTTCATCAGTGTACGATGTCGATGGTCACTCAAATTGACCAAAAAAACCCCTTTCACTTTGGACAGCGGCCAGTCTAGGTCCCAGTCTAGGTCCCGGAATTTGTGACCGGCAGAACGCACAATACAAAAACTCACTTAAGTCACAGAGGCTTAGGTGGGCTTTGCATCAAACACGCTGTCAGCTACGGGGTTTGTGGTTCCACCGGTCTGCTCTGCTAGAGATTCCCCCCTCAAGAAAAAAAATCAAGCCCTCGCCCAAGAGCAAAGAGATTTAAAATAAAGCTGTGGGGGAGAGTCTTTTCAAACCAGTGGCTTAAGGAAAGAGTTTTAGGACACGAACTCTGCTCAAAGGTTCTCGACCACCCCTCGAACGCTTCCGTCAGATCTGCCGCTTGCTTTAAAATACAGACGTTTTTCTGGCACTTGCGGGCCTTTGCCATCGTTCCCTTTTCATCCGCCGCGGTCCCCTGAGTCGCCACCCGCGGTCCAGGGCGAGAAACCCCCCGGGAGGAAGAAGAG
>NW_009719439.1:9793-31608 GCF_000703405.1 Apaloderma vittatum | reverse complement strand
GAAAATCCGGGCAAACGGTCAAAACGGAAATAAAAAAAACCCCAACCACGTGGAAGCCGGGGTGGTATCTGCAAGTGTAGGTTTTAAGGACTGGCGTGGATGGGGATAGGTGCTGCCTCTTCGTCAGGATATTGCCTCTCGTGTGTTCATTCCGAATAAGAAAAGCCTCTTAAGACTATTTGCCTTTTATTGACTTTAAGTTGTCTAATTTGTTTTCGTTCCTGTATTAATTAGCATTAATATCTTTACATCTGGCTTCCAGTAGAGTGAAGTTGTGTTACCTAATTAACGGTGAGGCTGATGAGCAAATGGGAGCGTCAGCTGATGCACCTGCTGGGAGTGAGAGACAGCTCTCTGAGAAGCCATGTGTGAAAAGATGAGAATTTGGCGCACAGTCCATTTATCGACTACTGCAGGATCTGTTAGCTACTCAGGTTTCCCTTCCTTTCGTTAAAACACATAATTTTTTGATTTAATGATTTCTTGTAGCATCTGCAACTGTAAATAGCCTTAGTTCATATGCATGTTGTCTTAGAGAAACTGAGGTTTAAAAGAATGAGGAGTACGGCTGGTTTACGTGTTTGACATAAGCTTTTTGATCAAATAAAAGTTTCCACAAAACAGTCTATTGCGTCTATTTTTGATTGAACAAGATGCATATGTAATTTAAAATAGAGATAAGTGTGCATGTTGAAGTACATAAGTTTGCATTAATACACTTGTGTGTGATTTCCCACACTCATCTTTTTTGGCAGAAAATGCACTTGGCATTTTTGGTGGAATCTGTTGTTAACCCCCCCTAAATTGTTCTTGATGGTGGAATTTGGTTTTGTTAGTAACCTTGCAGAAAACCTAATGTAACTCTGCCAATAATTGCCATGGAACAACCACAAAATGTAAATTTAATAATAAAAAATAATCAAGTCTGAACCATTGATTTCCTTTACCCTGTAATGCTCAATGCATCACTGTGCCAAAGACAGGAGTTAAAAATGTGTCTCATTCTCTCTTTGCCGTTTCAGTTGGACGCATTGTCTTTGAATTATTCGCTGATGTTGTACCTAAAACTGCTGAAAATTTCCGTGCGTTATGTACAGGAGAGAAGGGAATAGGGCCTACCACTGGAAAACCTCTCCATTATAAAGGATGTCCTTTCCACAGAAGTAAGTTCTATGAAGTCGTCCGTTACTGGTATTTGAAATAATGTTAAATAATATTTCTGAGCACTTGTTTAAGAAATAACTTTACTAAAAGTAAGTTTTTGACTTTTTGATCCTCCTAGTGGATAGATGTTCTTACCACTCATTTTCAGTACTAAATTATAAACTCACTAGTAAGTTAGTAATAGTAAAACTAGTTTACTATGAGTTGTAAATAAGTTGAAATGAATTTCAGGTAAAAGATTAAATATCGTGTGATGTCCAGTTAACTGAAAAGGATTAATTAGGGGGCAATTGATAAATAAAAGGTAGGTTTTGGTTTTATTTAGGAGCAGGTGCTGGTGACAGGGATTACTCCTAATCTCTGAATTTTTTTTCTTTGTGCCTTTCCTGCCTTGCTCTTACATTTTATAATTATTTTCTGTTACAGTTATTAAGCAGTTTATGGTCCAGGGTGGAGATTTCTCAAACCAAAATGGCACAGGTGGAGAAAGCATATATGGTGAAAAATTTGAAGATGAAAACTTTCATTATAAGGTACTCTATTGAAAATACTAATTGTATTCAGTTTTCAAAGTTTCAGTGACTTTTATTTTTCTTTAAGTTCGGAAGTAGCACTCTTTGATGCAAGGTTAATATATTTTTATGCAGTGGAAAAGATGCAGCAAAAAAGCCCAAAAATAGTTTGCCCTTAGAGTCCTTGTTGAATACAGAACAAATACATGTGTGAATACATACAAAATGAAGTAAATCTCATTAAAAGCAAATCAGCCATAGTTTAAATTTTCTTTTTAATTGCACCATCAGAAATTAATTTGAAACACTATTTTAATTCTCATTGAACTAGGGATATTATTTTAAAAGTGGCAAATTTTGTCACTATGAAGCATATACAGTATGTTAGCATTAAAGGGATTATATGTCTGTTTTCCATATACTAATAACATTCTTAAGATTAGATGTGAGAAATTCCTTTCCTAAGAAGTGGGGAATCCATGGTCATCTTGGTTTGAGCTAAACAGAACCAGTTCCATTCAGTGATTTTACTTTTCAGCTCAGTGTCTTCTAAGAGGCAGCACTTTCTGAAGTTAACACCACGTTTTTGCAGACAGCATCCGCTGCTAGAAGTGATAACACCTGATGTTTAAGGTTACTGTCCGGTGGTGTTACGCAGAAAGGCTCTTCCTTATACTTGCTCCTGTAGTGACCAAGGTCGCTGTTGGGTCTTGTGTGTGACATTGCAGGTGCCAGGAAGTAAAAGGGTCACAGGAAGTAAAAAGTCATGCCTCCAGAGAGGAATGGACATGACAAGTGACCCAAACCTAATCCACTAGAGTGTTCTACTCCATATACATCATATTCAGTATAAATCTGAATGATCACAAGGGTCAAGCCATGTTTGTCAACAACTGGCTTGAATAAAGCCCTGACTGCAATTGTGCTTGCCTCCAAACAGCGTTTTAGGAAGAGAACATACAGCATTTCTGCACTCATCAGGCATCAGAATCCAAATTCAGAGCAATAGCTGGAAATACAGCTCCAGCATTCATCACAGAGTTAAGCACAGTTGTGAGAGATGTTATCTGATGCTTGCTGTGGCTGTGCCTATAGCACTGCTGCTTAAAGTTACTCTTCTTTGTTGGTCCTTGTCAACAAGATCTTTAGCTCCTTGAAGAAGGAGATTTTGTGTCACTTTTACTTTTTTGATTGTACTCTCAAGTGAGATCTAAAGGTACTTAGGAATGGAATGCAAATCATCCTGATTTCTGTATCTTCTCTGAATGCCTGGCTCTAACAAAAATTGTCAGTGTGCCAGGAATGAGTTGAAGGGCACACTTGGATCTTGTACAGAGTCTCAGAGCTCAGTTCCCAAGCCAAAATCCTGGCTGAAGGATTCAGGCTCTTTGTGCTGTATGACCAGATGAACACCTCTCGCAAGGAGTTCTCCCTATCACCATGGAAATCCAAATACTGTGTGGGAAAAGTTTTGAAAAAAAAAAAAAAGGTTCTTCAGAGTGGTAGAGACTGTAGGGACAAACCAGATGCTTAAATACAGCTGTCGTTTCAAATTAATCAACTCCTGTTGAGCACTGAGGTCTACTGCACGGCAACTTCTGCTTCAGTAGTGCCCAATAATAGAACAAGGGGCAATGGGCACAAGCTGGAATGCAGGAATTTTCATTTAAATATGAGACAGAATTTCTGTACTGTGAGAGTGATGGAGCACTGGAAGAGGCTGCCCAGGGAAGTCATGGAGTCTCTGTCTTTGGAGACTTTGAAAACCTGTCTGGATGCAATCCTGTGTAATATGCTTTAGGCAATCCTACTTTAGCAGGGGGATTGGGCTAGATGATCTCTAGAGGTCGCTTCCAACTCCAACATTTCTGTGATTCTGTCTCAGTTGTGCTATTGTGCTGTCTTACTTTTTTTTTTTCCCCCTTCCCACAGTGTCAGTTTTCTTAGAAATAATACCACAGCTTTCGTGCTTCCGACATGTACCAGTGTCTTGGTGTAACATACTGACTTTTCGTTAAACAAGAGTACCTTGCACTTAATAACCGGATTAATTTTGGCAGAATTAGTGTCTTAATGGCTGCGTCATGTCAGTTTAACAAGAGATTCACAACACATATGAAAAAATACATTTTGGCAGTACAAGTGAAAACTAAATAATCTGTGTGATGGAGCAAGGTAATTCTTATTTCAGAGAAGGAAAACATACGGGAAACACGATAAAATATCTTCTCAAGTTCAGTTGTTTAATAAATTTTTGTTAGTTTGTGGCCTTGTAGCATTATCCAAAATCCCAACAGGATAAATACTATTTATCCTGTTAAAAAAACCCCAACCACTAGCCTTTAAATACTGAAGACCACAGTCCCCTAAACCCCACAGTTCTACAAGATACTTTGTGTGAGTAGACGTCGTAAAATTAACAATACGTACCCATCTTGACAGTGTGACATGAAAATTGGTTTAAGCAGTATTTAGCTTTGTTTCTCAAGGCCAGCAGTTGTGCATAATCCAGTGAGGAGGTTCACACATCTCCCAGGTGATCTGTCTAAAGTCGGCAGCTGTACAAGAAGCGAAGGGGTGTTACAGCACTGAGTCACACACGTGGCTCTGCGTCCCAGGCTGCGAGGTGGCACGTAAAGGTGCAGAGCTGGGCAACTGCCCTTTTCAGTCGTGATAGGTGAAGTTGATTGCCAACTGTGTGTAACTGTCTGATTTACCAAGTTGTCATTATGGCTGTCCTTGCTATATATATTAATAACCTTACAGAATCTTATGTATGGTTTTATAACTGATCTTAGATATGTTGATTCTGATTTTTTTTTTTTTTTTTTTCCTCCCCCAATGCAGCATGATAAACCAGGGCTGCTGAGCATGGCAAATGCAGGACCTGGTACTAATGGCTCTCAGTTCTTTATTACAACGGTGCCTACTTCTCACCTGGATGGGAAACATGTGGTGTTTGGCCAAGTGATCAAAGGAATGGGTGTAGTTAAAATACTAGAGAACGTTGAAGTAAAAGGAGAAAATCCTGCTAAGGTAAACAAAATCCGAAGCACTTAGGGAAGATATTTATTCTTCAATTATATGATGCATATTAATTTTTTCTGAATGCTTGGTGTAATGTTTAGTATATTAAATAGTTACTTCTACTAACAGTGTTAATTTCCATTTTATTGTCCTTGTTAGGAGGCTTTTGTTCTTTTGCTGTACATATCGCCTGCACAAATAATTGATTTATTCAGCGCAGCCGTGAGGGTGGAAGCCTTTATCAGGGTGCAGGTGGAAATGGACAGGCAGAATTGTAGAACGAGTGATGAAAATAAAAGATGGAATTCACAGTCCTACCAAAGCAATAGGTAGTTCTTACAAATTTTGGGTCAGATGTTGCTGCATTGCTGGAAAAGCAATCAGAGTGTAGGTCATGTCAGTTTGTGGTTGTTTGAAAAATTATTACCTCTGTAACTTTAAAAGACTTGGCAGTTTCAGAAAGAACTGTCATCTAATGTAGTAGAACCTGGCATGTCTTGTGCTCTGCTGCAGCTTGGCTCGCTGCCAGTTTCTTTTCCAGCCTCTCCATGGAGCGTGGGTATGGTGCCCTTGGAATGCTGCTCCTCTGAACGCAGTACTGTGCCTGATAGAAGCCTCTTGATGAGGATAAGCTAACGATGTGATGGGTTTCTGAAGTCTGTGCACCCAAACAACAGCTGAAAAAGCATTTTTACTGAATTTTGAAAAGCCCTCAGAAGTTGTGGATCTTTTTGGGGAAATTGCCTTAAGCAGTACCGCTATTTACACTTTATTTTTTCAGTTGTGCGTCATTGCAGAATGTGGAGAGCTAAAGGAAGGAGATGACTGGGGGATTGTTCCCCAGGATGGATCTGGAGACGTTCATCCAGATTTCCCTGAAGATGCAGATATAGACTTGAAAGATGTAAGTATTTTTCTTTTAAAGTACTTCACAGAATGCAAGACTTGTAGGTAATCTGAGTTACATGGTGTCTGTGATGATGTTCACTAAGCCTTTTTTCTTAAGAATTGGTCAAGGTCCTGATGAAATAGTGACATTCAGTTTTAGGAAAGAGAATGCTGCGGGAGGGGATTGCTTTCTCTTGTTTTCAGTGCTAATTGCAGCTGATTTTTACCCCAGTAATGAAAACCACAATCACTTACAATTATTACATTTTTTTTCCTGTTGTTCATTTCTTTTTACTTTTGTTTGTGCTGTAGTGATGAATTGCAGTTACTAGAACTCCATCCTGAACGTGACTAACTTAATGTTGTACCTACACACTTTTTTGTGCACCTTTTTAACTGTCTACCCTCAAAAAGATTTTGCCTCGCTTTCTAGAAATAATAAAGGATCAACTTTTAAAAAGGATTTTTACTACATCAGAGCTAGTAATTCTCAGTTCTCAGTAGTTGTTTGCTTTTCAGGTTGTTCCAAATGAAGGAAGACATGTTGAGAGTTAAGGAGCAGACTGGTGAAAGCAGTTTTTACTTTATGATGAAAGTGAAAAAGACAAACTGTAAATCAGTGAGTTGTGAGGGGAATAAAAAAGAGGCTGCACCTGTAGACTCCAAATACAGAATTATAGAATAGTAAAAAAACCCAAATACATTACAGCTAGAAACTAGAAACTGTTGCATCTGGCTGCTGACAAGCACTTCAAATTGTGAAAATGTTTTTGCGTAGCATTTGCTGTGGTTCAGAACTGAAGTTGGCAGGTGCTGCCTCCCTTGAACAGTAAACTTGTTCACACAAACTACAGAAACTGTGGTTATGTTGCTCTCCTGTTGCAATCAGCTTTTTCCAAAGTTGTTAATTCTGGTAGGGTGGAAGTGTAAACTGGTAGTATTACCAATGGCAATATATATGCATTTGGCAGAGCTTTAGACAACTGTGGTGTAGACAGCAGTTATTATAAACTGCTTATTGCCACTGGAAAAATAACACTCGAAGCGTATGCCATTCTGGAAATAGAAATGATGGATTTGATAAAGACAAGCCGTTGTGCTTTTTCTGTGTAGATTTTTTTAAGTTTTTGGAGAGAAGGAGAAGTGAGTTGATACAACTTTCTAGTTTGAGAGCGTGCAGAGTTCAGGTGACATTTTGAGAACATGACAAAATTTTCTTGGGAATAAGGGAGTCTTGGTTGACTACTTTGATGGTTATCATGTCTTCTTTTCTATGAATAAGTCAACACCTTTATATATAGCTCTATGTGGGTAGCAGCATTTAAGTGAAGGAGTTAAACTGCTATTTTGTCTCTGGTATTTTCTCACCCATTACAAATTTCACGTTTCAGACTACTGTGTTACATAAAGCAGAGAATATTACAGAAGTGGTTTGAAATTAATATTTGTCTAAAACAGGAACATTTTTATTCTGAGATTTTATAATCTTTGAAAGAGGATGGACATGGGATCCTACTGTTAAACGTTAAGTTATTCAAGACTTCTTCCATAAGTACATTCATATTTTATATTTTCCATCTATTTTATTAGGTTGACAAGATTGTGGCCATAGCAGAAGACGTAAAGAATATAGGAAATACTTTCTTCAAATCGCAAAATTGGGCAGTGGCAGCTAAAAAGTATAGTAAAAGTTTACGGTAAGGCTATTATCATTCACTCAGGAAGTTCCTGTAACCCAAATTAATCCTGCTATCAAGCAGTGATATGTACATTTAAAAAGTGCCTGTTGCTGTGCTCTTTCCTTTTCTTTTTTAAGAAAGGAGCTTTCTGAATCTGGAAAAATACTGGCTGATTTTTAGCTACTTACTGAAGTAGGTCTGCTAATTGCTAGGTAAGAGCAATAGGCAGGAAGTATTGTTTAGAACTGACTTAATGCTGTTTTGTAATACTCCTGCTGTGCTGGCGCATAACTGGAAAGGCAAGCACAATAGTATACAGGGTAGTTAATGGACAAGAAAGGAGGGAGATACTTTTTTCTTGATTTCTAAAAACCAGTGGGTTTAGATACTTGACAAGCTCAAGAGAGAGTACCCCCCCAAAAGTAATGCTTTTTTTTTTTTTTTTTTCCCCCTAAGGCTTCATACCATCATCCTGACTCCATGTATAATTCAGACTTGCCTTCAAAGTCTTGGTCTTTTTGCTCATTTCCATACTGCTCCTTTCTTCTTTTTATGCTTTTTTATACGTGTGTATGAGCTTCTCCTAAAAACTTTATATTTTTAAAGTTATACTGACCTATACCCCTAGTTTCTTAATGATCACTAGCAGTAACAATAATAAAAGAAGAATAATTCAGGTGTAGTTAATGTTTCAACTCAGTTTTTAACTGACTGGTTTCAAACACATGATGATGTCTTTCCAAAGCATAAAAATGAATCCTTTTAACTACAGATACTAACTGAAGATGCAGTGTCTCCCCCTTCCTTCAAAAAGCCCAACATAGACCAACATAAACCCTGAAGTAAATAGGATTTCTACGTAAATATTTCAGAAATGATAAGAGATAAAATGCTGGAATGGATCTCTAAGGATCCTTATGTTCTGTCTATTCCCTCCCCCCAGTCTTAGTTAAATGTCAGGTGTAGTTATGCCATCCGTTACAATTAGTTGTCTTGCTCACTCCTAAGCACACACAGTTTGAGTAGAGAGCTTGTATCTGGTGATTATTTGCCCACGTTTATGGAAAGGATAGTAACCTTTCTAGACTAAACAAATCTGGTAATTTCAGTTCTTCTTTATAGGGCATATTTTTGTGGACGTGCGTTGTTGTTGTATGTTAAAATTCAATACTTTATGTAGGATAGTGTACTTCAGCTGGCACTTTGCTGGAACTGATAGGACTAGAACAACTCTTTCCAGGGTATCTCCCGTGTCTTATGTACAACTCTCTTGGCATACCACCTGGCGATGCTGGTTTGGTTTGTCTTTTTACCAACAGCAATCATTTTAACCTTCTGTTCTTTTTCTTTTCTTGTTGCTGCTTAACCAGTTTTGTTTATTTTTTTAAAATTTCTTTCATATGTAAGAGCTGACTCTTTTTTGTCAAAAAAATTATTACTTCCTATTGTCTCCCTGGATACTCATCACTGATTTCTCTGACTTGGAAGCTGTAATTTTGTTTCCAGAATGGGTGCAGTCTTTCATGTTTTAGTGTGATTTATAAACATTATAGGTGTATTGTATTGTTTTTTCTCTCTTCTGGTTCTCATCTTCTGCATGATACCCAGCAAGTGGAAGAATCACTGGGACTATGTCTGATTTACTTTTTTAAGTATTGCTTATTTCTGTGGTCCAAAGCTGCATACTAATCATGCAACAGTCAAAAGATAGGGCATGCAAAAATTGAACTTACATAGACACTGATCTGGAAAGACTGCATTAATCACGGCATGCCTAAAAGGAGAATGTATGCGAACACATGATATTTATCTCTTAAACAAAACCCACTGAATTTCTCTCAAGTAGGCCATTAAAAGAGTTAGAACTTTTAAATCCACAACAGACCTTTGCCACTTGAAATAAAAAACTAGAGCATTAGCATGTTGTAAATTAAGGGCAATGAGATCCAGCTTGCCTGTGAAACAGAGAGGCAGGAGATAATGTGTCTTAGTCCTGAACTGGTATCAGTTTTCAAGTCCAAGAAAAAAAGTCATGAAGGAGGACAATGGGAAGAAGGTGGAGTTACTAATGCTCATAAACTGGCCTTCTTCATGAAGTAAAGTTAGCATCAGATTTTAGCCATACGTGCCTAAACTAATTAAAATATTTCTGAGGGAACCAAGGAAGAGATGAAGTTTCCCATGGACGTGCAAGGTGCCACTGATGAGCAACGTGTTTTTTGAGAATAAAGTCATTGAGATAAATTCTAATGGCTTCACGCCATCTAGAATAACGCATTTGTCTAAGAAAAAGAATGCTGTTAGTGCAGTGGAGGACTGGGATTACAGGAAAACATTCACCAGTGAGTTAAGCTTTTTTGTTAGGGTAGGTCTTACATATTTAGTTAACATATTTGTAACAGTGGAACTGAAGCTGCTTGAAAAATACCAGTTTGGAGATGGTAGTTTGCACATATCTGTTGGAAAGATAGCTAAGGGTGGAATGAAATGGAAGTTGCAACAAAAATACCTGTTCCTTGTAAATCTGCTTTTCTGCAGGTATGTAGAAGCTTCTGAAGCAGTGGCAGAAGAGACAGACAAACCGAAGTTAAAGACCGTTGCTTTGACCTGTGTTTTAAACATCGGTGCCTGTAAACTAAAACTGTCGGATTGGCAGGGAGCCATTGAAAGTTGTTCAGAGGTAAATTCGATGTTTAGTGTTTTGCTTAAAGTTGCCCTATTTAGAAAATGGAGACTGAAACTACAAAGCTTTTTCAAAAGTCTGCTGACAAACTTATGATTTGATAGTAAACAAAGTAGTCGGCTGATTGTGAAATCATTACTGTCTTTACACTATGTGGCTTTTAAAGATTTTGAAGTTGAAATGACTCATTAGAAACAGAAGAGGGCTGCCGCTTACTGCTATAAAAAATGCACACTTTGATTGTCAGTTTGGTTTGCAGAGCTAGTTTTTATATTACAAAAAGTTGAACTCTTCAGTGAAAGGAATACTTTTCTCTTGAAAACTATTAGGAGCAACATCTTTTACTTGCTTATAGATTTCATGGCCGTGTATTTTACTTACTGAAGGGACTTTTCTAACTAAAACCCTTTCAGGTAGTCTTAGTGGTGAATAAGAAAAAATGAACGAAGGAAACAAATATGTTGAAAAATAACTGAATAATGAAAAGAAGTGACATAGACATACTGACAGAATTTAGTACATTTGAGGAAACTTCAAATAATTCAGTAAAACTCTGGAATTTTGAAGCAAATGGATTAAAGAATCCGTTAGCATAAGCATCTCCTAGAGCTTCATGCTGAAAGCAGGAGTCTCAGCTAATCTGTATGTGAGGGGTCTTTAGAGAGCTGGATTGCTTTCTAGCCTGCTGCTGGTGTTACCACACTGAAAACTTCATAAACCTATATCCAGAATGGACAAATGGGGAATAAGGGAAGGAAAAAAATAAGGTAAGAAAACTGCATGCTCTGATATCTGTCGTTTAGATAATGGTTAAAATTGAAACAGCATTTAAGTGTTACACACAAAAGTTATTAATCCTATACTTGCCATTGTGGGGAAAAAACCCCCAAAACTAATTTTTTATGGATTTACAGAACTGTTAGCTAAAGGCAACTCCATAGCTGTAACAGTCTTCTTTAAAGTAGTCAGCTTATATCTCATAATGTGTTAAACGTGTATCACCTTTTTAATCAGAACACTGGTTTCCTAAGATTAACTAGTAGAGTTCAAGGTAATTCTTGATGAGAAACTATATGCTTTATGATTTCCTAAGGCCAAAAGTGATTTAAATTAACAGTCTGTAATACATGTTGTATTTGGTGTAAATAAGGAATTGAACCTATTCAAACCAGCCCTGTTTTAAATAGCTGTAAGAACAATGGACAAACTCAAAACAAGGAATGCTGCCTCTTTATACACAATACACACGCCTAATTTTCTAATTCTTGAAGGGGCTCTAGGCTTCATACTAGACATCACGATGAGTGTCCAGAGTAATACTTCCTATATATTAACAGCAAACAGTGAAGTGACTTAAAAAAATAGAGATGCATTGTCTAATGTCTATAATTCTTAATTAATGACTTCAAGTTAATAAATGAAATTAATAAAGCCACACATTCATGCAAAGAGATTTCCTCGCATCCCTAAGAAACTATATTATTTAGAATAATAAAGACACGCTATAGAAATATCTGCAATAAAAAAGCACACAGTCTTCACAGGCAAGAAAACAAAACAGCTAGCTTGCCAAAATAACAGGTACTTTGAAAAAGTAATTTAAGTAATCTAATAATGGAAGTATCTCTTTGCCCAGCCGCGGTATTTCCTATTCTCATATTGTCATCTTAGAGCTAGGCTGGCATATACACAAGCAAAACCATTCAGCTCTAAAAAGGCATCATGACTGGAACTTGGCAAGGTTCCCAAAGCATGAGATAGCTACAAGCAATTTATCTTTCTAGCCTACAGTGAAAAATACTGTAGAGGAAGTCCGTGTGTTTCCTTTATGATGCCATTCAAGGTTTCTTTGGTGTAAAGGAAGGAACTGCAATATAGGAAGTTGTACTCTGAGACTCAAGGTTAGGATAATCTGAACTCACCTTTGCCCTGACATATATCTATCTACATATCTATCTATCTATCTGTCTACACACACACACACACACACAGACACACACACATACACACATACACAGACACATGCAGACACACAGAGGTTCAATTTTATCCTCATGGTATACGTGTCCTTCACAAAAGACCAGTTCTGGTGCAACAGTCTTACAACCGATTAGCTATCTATTCTGTGTGGTACATTACAGCATTGCTTTTTACCCAGTTAATGTTTTGACAGCTTACCCTCAAACCAACTGAGATGTCTGCTGGTGTGAACTGTGCCATTTGTGGAGATGGGGAGGCTGTGAAGTATCTGAAATATTAATGTGACAATTTTATTAAATTTACAGGCTCTCAAAATAGATCCAGCAAATACTAAAGCTCTCTACAGACGGGCTCAAGGATGGCAGGGAATAAAAGATCTCGATCAGGCATTGGTAATGATCAGCATATTTAATTCTGTTTTAAAAATCTAAACATTTAATCAGAACATTAATTTATATCTCTTTCATTTAAGGCCGATCTTAAAAAGGCTCATGAAGTAGCCCCTGAAGACAAAGGTATAACAAAGCTGTTTCTTTATAAATTCTTTTTTTTAAAGAATGTTACAAAGTAACCAGGGTAGTATTTAGCAGGAAATCATACCAGTGCTGTGCCTAAAATGCTAGCTCCTAACAGCTTAAATGCTGATACATGCACCAAGCCCACTGACATGGAAGACCTGTTTTTATACAGCAGTGCTGCTTCAGTTGCACGCCTCTTGAATCATCTTCCTATATTACAGGGGTCTTAATAATTTTCTTAATTTCCTGGTCTAACTGGGTAAGATTTTGGCTCATAAATTTGGTGTTGGCACCAAGCCTATGCTTGCTATACCCTACTCTAGCTGGTTACCTTATCAGATGAAACCAAATAAGGGACGAGGGTTTTTTGCTGCTAGTACCTGACCTTATAGAAGATTAAATGTAGTTCTGTGAAATGAAATAACATGAGTATGTTGCAGCAGTGTGACCTGGTCTTGACATATTAGAAGACCTAATGTAAAGTGATGACTATAACTGTATCATGTATTTTCTTTTTAAGCAGCTATCCAGGCGGAAACAGTCAGAATCAAGCAGAAGATAAAGGCCCAAAAGGAGAAAGAGAAGGCAGCTTATGCTAAAATGTTTGCTTGACTTTTTTTCCTAAACTTCTAAATCTATGCACTAACTCATGCAAAAGGATAAATGGAGCTGCTTCTTTCATTTGCCCTGTACTGCAGTTTTCAGTGTTTACAACTCAAAAGTCTGACAATAAAGACAAACTGTTCAAAGGTGAAGCATTTTTTCCTTATTTTTTTAAGCTGTGGCAACTTGTGTTTTGCAGCTCAGCTGTATTTCTGACATGTACATCAGTAGTTGTGTTTTTGCACTTTAACACTTCCTAAGAAGCTTGGTTTCACACCAAGACAGTTTAGGCAGTTTCTGTTAAGAGAGGCCTGATTTCTTGCAAGGAATAAAAATGCTGGTAGACATACAATGAAGGTGCAAGTATTACACTTTTTTTTTTTTTATTTTAAACTGCTTTACAGGTTGTACTGCAGGTGGGCTCCCTGTTACCATCAGGAAAAAAAATCTTAATTTTATGTAAAAATGCATAACTCTTGAAAACAGTGACGCTTTTCTACACTGATGTATTTTCCCTACCACAAGGTAGAATTAAATATAGTAGATCATTCCAGATAAAGAAAGAGAATACTTTTAAGGGTAGGTACTAAAGTCTTCCACCATACTGATGATTCTGGATATGGCTTCTCTTATCACTGAACTTCAGCAATAAATCCTTTGTCAGTCCTGAGAAGAACTTTCTTCTGTCTGCCACGCAACTCCTGTAAAGAAGTCCTATTTAAATAAAGCTAGGGTTTAATCAGAAGGCACTAACTTTGCATTTAATGCAACAGTCATACCTAAAACTCAGAATGGCATGTTAGTCTCAAAACTAACATTCAAGCCAGTGGTGTACTTTAATTGCACTGCAGCATAAAATAGTCCAGCTTATTTGTTGGTTATCAGAAGTCACTGCATAGATTTCCCATCAGTTTACATCCCATTGTAAGCTGGTCCTCCTCCACCTTCAGGCACTACCCAGTTAATGTTCTGACTTGGGTCTTTAATATCACATGTTTTGCAGTGGACACAGTTCTGAGCATTTATCTGCAGTCTTGATCCTTCTCCTGTTTCCAGAGGAACATACTCATAAACTCCTGCAAAAAGCAAAAGAAAGCTATAACTTCACACGTGACAGTTTCCCCCTGCATGTATGCTCTACTACTTACCAGCAAACGTAATAACATTAGTATATTACTAGTGTGATTCAACTGCGTTCTTCCATGTGTACCAATTATTTCATCATGGAAGTACTGTCAATACACTGCTGAGACCTGGACCTGAACCCTCTTCTAGGAGGAGGATTTGGATAAAAATGCTTGAAGTACTGGGCCAGGTGGATTCTTCCTGAAGTGCTTAGTCTTGCATCTTGCAAAAACAGCTCAGACACACATTTTTATTACCTACCTGCCGGACAAAATCTTTGTTCTGGTCCATCGAATACAGCCAGATTCCTGCTCACAGGGATGCTGTCATCTTTGAGAGTTAAATGAGCAGGCTGGTCATGTTCGTGGTTGGTACCACTTAAAGCCACAGATGACAGGAGATCAAAACTGATTTTTCCATCAGGCTTTGGATATTCAATAGGTGTGCAATCCTTGGCTGGCTTGAGCTGAGCATAATCTGGTCCTAAATATATTTTTAATAAAGAAGTTTCAGTACAGAACTACTGTAATTTGCAGTTACTTAAGAACGATTTAATTAAGCTATTTTCAGTTCCCTTGTCATCAGAATGAAGTATTTCATAAAAGGTAACCTTTTTCATGAAACAAAAAACCCTGTGCTAAGCAGAATAGTGCTTTTAAAGTGTCTTCATTTACATTATGTGCTAGGTAGTACAACAAAGTCTGCTTCAATGCCTCATCATAGATTTCTTTTCTACACTTTAAGGCCTCACCCACTTGACCAACGTGCTCTAGCTTCAACTAAGGCCAGAAAAGACCCAACATATACATTTTGTCTCTTCTTTCAGGAGATAATGAAATTACCTGGATGTTTCAATGTCCATGGTTCCATTCCCTTCAGTATCCAATAAAAGATACCCGTGTAAATCATCCCTCCATACACACCAAGTATACTATGGCAGGACGGTCGGATGTTTCTAACCGCATACAGCTCTTTCCAGACCCAGGACTTCTTCAGGTTCTCTTCATACTCTTGCACATCAAGTCCTAAGGCAGTACATTACTTGTGAGATACCTACAGTACATAAAGACTATCCCTTGAAATAAGAAAAAAATAATTGCTGGATAAAGGCAATTATTAGCAAGGAAGGCAGCAAAATGAGAGTTTCAGAATAGTAAGCTAGAAATATATTAGACAACATATTTCAGCCTCTTGAAGAGATCTGGTTTGTTGGCAGTTACCAGCAGGTACCTGCAGCTCCTTCGTAGCCTCTATTAAATGATCCATGAGCAGCATTAAATTGCCTCAAACCTCAGCAAAATATAAAGAGAAGTGGCCAGGTGACTATATTAGCACTGCTGTGGGAAAATAGCTACTTGCTTATAGAATCTAAGAACTGACCAGGAGAGTTCACCTGTGAGCCAAGAGCCAGGTTTGTCATTTTAACATTGTCAAGTTCAAAAGCTTTTTCTTTGCAAGTTATGCAACCACAAATGTTCCAATTTCAGTAATTATCACTATGGCCCAATGGATGATACCAGTGCTGGAAAATAATTTTTCTCCCTTTGTAATCAGCAAGTTAATGAGATGTATTTGACTACAAACTTTTGATTTAAACTCTTCATATTCTTCACAAATACTAGACGTTACACACTTCAGACATGACATGTCTACTGCAACGTAGTTAAAGCCAACTATCTTAGCAAAAAACTAGTTTCTTCAAATGAAAATTTTCCATTACTTCATTGTTACTGTATAGAATAGATGCTCTAAATAATAAATTTTAAGCTTTGTCTATATACGAAAACATGTTTCGGTCCGTATTTTCTGTCTTACATAAGGCTCTGAAAAAAGCTTGTTACCTACATACAGAGAAAAAAGTGGGCTGTAACATTATAGTGCCTTGACAAAACTGGAAGCAGCCTAGAAAACCAGTCCATAATCGAACAAGAGTGGCACACCACCGAGTAAGAGTGTTTCCTGTTTCAGATCGGTTCTAAGCATTTTACCCTGTTACACTAACTGAAGTTATAATAGTTCAGCATACCCTCTGTGGCAACGCTTATTGCACTTTTCAGCTGAATGGGTGCTCACTAGGACTGAAGCCAGCACTGCAGAGATTTCTAAAATAACAGTCATGTGGCACCTGAGTATAGTGTCCAGAATGACTGAAATTCTGATGGGGTTCTCTCTGTACAGTTTTTGCTAGCAGATTTAAGGAAACAACCAAGACTTAAATAAACCACTAGAGTGTGGTCAGGATCAGGTGATTACTTCATATACATATACTTCATATTACTTATAATAGGAAATATATGTAGTCTCAGAATGCAAAGACCATACAATTAAAGACAGAAGAAGATGACTGAAGGAAAAAACTATTCTAAGAACTAATGTTGAAGAACAAACTTTGAAAAAAATCTCACCCTGTTTTTCTTACATCTACAACTCATTCCTTTAATATTTTTTCCGA
Source organism: Apaloderma vittatum (assembly GCF_000703405.1). Taxonomy (NCBI): domain Eukaryota; kingdom Metazoa; phylum Chordata; class Aves; order Trogoniformes; family Trogonidae; genus Apaloderma; species Apaloderma vittatum. Next base: position 14,977 of record NW_009719439.1, on the reverse strand, counting down.
TTCTGCCATCTTTCAATAACACTTTTTGAATCATAAAGCATTAATTTTTAACATATTTTAAGGAACAAAATCTGTACTAGTCTTGCTTACCTAGACAGGAAGTATAAGGTTACTTTTAAGATGCTCATTAGAAGCATCATTTTTGTTCTAGCGGTAGGATCAATACTGAAAAATAACTAAGACTTATTAATTTCTTTCTTAAATCACTTGACAGTATAAAAAAAATAGGTGTCTTTTTAAACACTGCACTTGTTTCATGATTTCTTTGCATTTCCAACTAATTCCTTCAGACAAATTTAGTTACTGCTAAGTTGTTGATAATTCTAATTGAACATGAGGTAATGACAAACCAAAGCACAGTGACCTTACCTATAGTCTTTGATTGGAGATTTTCATTGATTAACTGGTCAAAGATGGCTTCTGAAGCCAACATGCCACTTTTCATCGCGGTGTGTGTCCCTTTGATCTTGGGCACATTCATGAGTCCAGGACTGCAGCCAATTAACAATCCACCTGGGAAGGTGAGTTTGGGTATTGACTGAAGAGGAAACAGGAAGAAAAGTTGTTTGTTTGTTCTTGTTTTCTAAAGTGAAAATAACATCTAGAAATTAAACTGGGATGAGGCTTGAGTGCCCTTTACATTTTTAGACTTGCATGTGCACTAATTTAAAAATACACTGGAGTTGCTCCATTTAGTCCAGGAATTTTGGCATAGCAAGCAAATAAGAATACAAAGTTTACTGGGGCCAAGTATAAAAAAATAACATACAATACTTTTCTTATATCCTCTCTCCAGTTGCTTTATCTGCAATAAGACTGTGGTAGTGTCACCCACTGATATTGTTTTCCTTCTTTAAGTGAAATTTTTTTTTTTAATTTTTTTCCTGGTTTTCCACACAGTAATTTGTGTGCATCTCAACTCACAGTTTATTACCGAGTGCTTTTTTCCACAAATCTTTTCTATGAAACCGCACAGCGCTCTCCCTGTCCACCTCCACCACTGGGTCCCTCAACTGCTCCTTTTAAGACTTATTCACAAGACCCTTGACCAGCTTTGTTGCCCTTCTTTGGACACACTCCAGCACCTCAATGTCCTTCTTGTAGTGAGGGGCCCAGAACTGAACACAGGATTCAAGATGGATCCTCACCAGTGCTGAGTATAGGGGCACAATTACTTCCCTGGTCCTGCTGGCCACACTATTCCTGAAACAGGCCAGGATGCCGTTCGCCTTGGCCACCTGGGCACACTGCTGGCTCATATTCAGCCACCGACTGTCAGCCAACACTGGGAGATCCCTTTCTACCGGGCAGCTTTCCAGCTACTCCTCCCCAAGCCTGTAGCTTTGCCGGGGGGGTTGTGGCCAAAGCGCAGGACTCGGCACTTGGCCTTGTCGAACCTCGTATGATTGGGCTCAGCACATCAATCCAGGCTGCCCAGGTTCCTCTGCAGAGCCTTCCTACCGTCAAGCAGATCGACGCTCCCACCTAACTTGGTGTCACCTGCAAACTTATTGTGGGTGTTCTCAACCTCCTTGTCAAGATCATTAATACAGATATTAAACAGGAGTGGCCCCAACAACAAGCCCTGGGAAATAGCACTCGCGACTGGCCACCAACTGGATTTAACACCACTCACCATCACTCTTTTCAACCTTAAACACTTGGAGAAGCCACCAACCTTGGAGAAGCAAAGAGACAAAACAAGGCTGGTTCTGAGAAGGAAAGAAGGGGAGATGCCTACTCCCTGCAGAGTCCTCCCCACCAGCAGACAGAAAACTCCACATTCTCCTCCCCTTAGCTCAGCTCAGGGTTGAAAGCCTGTTGAGTCTAATGTTTGACACTCACATGGATCTTCAACTTGAAGGTTTTTTTCCCCCCCGATATTCATAATATACATTGCTCAATAACAGCAACATTTTTTTTTTTTGCACAAAACTCTTTAACCTCTTCAAACTTCTTCGTAAAACAGAGACAAAACAGGTTGCACAGGAATTTCTTATTTTTAAGTTCTTGATTTTGCGATTTTAATTAACAGAAGAAATGACAGCTATGTAGACTGAGTCTATTAAACTCTGGTCCTTCCTTCCACATATCCTAAAAAGCTACAAGATCAGGGGAACATTCAAGAGCAATCTGTCTCACACACCCCCCCACCAATTTAGCATTACCATATGTTAAAGACTAAAGAACATGGGCATAAGGTTATCTATAACAAATAAAAAAGCTTAGACTGATGGTAGTTTTACACAACTATTTGATGCAATACTGTGACCAGAATGTATACGGGAGCTACGGAATGACTTACATAAGAAAATACTCCTGGACTCCAGTGATGCAAATGAATCAGACTGCTACTGTTATTAATCAAAGCATCACATGCAAAAGAAGAGCTAATCTTAAAAATCTTCCTAAGTGAATCATAAACACAGATTTTTTTTCATTACTGAAAGCATGTATTAAGAAAATCTATTTGAAAGTGTGACTTCATGATTAACTACACAATTCTGCCTACAGGAAATAAAAAAGCCCAACAACAACAAACTAAAACATTTTATGCTATTTGGAACAGTGCCAAGTAAGTAACATGTTTTAAGTCCAGCAACAAAGTCCAAAGATTAGGCAAGATATATGCAAGAGCCTTGTTCTGCTGCCTGTGTACCTTAGCACAAACAATGTTTGCAAGTGACTTAAAAAAATACCATGTTCTTTCAGCCATATGTTTCAAGCAGTATAAGGAGTATCCAACTGAAGTCACAATCTGGCTACTCCGTCAAAGCCAGAAATTCAACAATGACTATTTGTGATAGAGAAACAAGTACATGAGGTGGGAAGAGAAGCATCTTCTTGTATCGATGTCTAGATTGAAACACTCCGAGATTTTGTATCTTATCTGTACTAATCATGGACTGACAATGGTTTCTGAAATAATCTAGTAACAAAGCCATGTTACAACATGATATGACATACTTGCACCTCAGAATGGACAAAGTAATCAACCCACGGACTGATTACACGTGTATCACGTGTGTACTCAAGAAGTTGCTCTCAAATCACAGGACTCGGTCCCAGGCGCACACACGGGTGTCAAAGCCAAACTCCACAAGACTGTGACAAGAGTTACACCACTGCTCAAATTCTACTTGTATTGCAAAACCTGTACAGAAACACATTTATACTAAAGAAGGAGTTTAAAAAGGAATGACAAAGTAGTTGGAGAGCAGAGTGGAATGGCACCATGTATGGGCTGCAGATCATGAGCACCCAGGCTAGATTCAAGCTCCAAACTGAGCATCTAGAAGATGGGTCTGGGAGTCCAGCATACAAGATTTAAGATTCCCCCATGAGAAGCTAAAAAGCTGAAGGGGCTTTAGCTGTTAAATACAAACTTTAGATTATTTCTCCTGCAAGTCATTCTGACCCTTTCAACTGCCTTAAGTCCTGTTGAATATATTTTTTAAATTTCACTTCATAGACTCTTTAAGGGAACAAAATGAACAAGGTACTCCATCTTCCAAGAATGCAGAAATTCCAAGTTGTGCATGGAAGATGCCAAAGGTATCAGTACTTCAGGAGATGATGACTTCTATCTGCCAAGCTATGCGACAATTTGAGCACCACTGCTGACTTAAGGGTCAAGCATCAGGAAGAAGTCCTCTCTGCTAGGGTAAACAAGTAACGTCCAAAACACGCCCCCTCAACTCCGCAAAAATAACAGATGAGCGGTGCTACCCTCTTCTGCAGGGTTCCAGGCACAACAAGGAATTATCCAAAGCTTCTTCACTGGTGAACACATTTAATTGCAATATAAACTCCGTATTTCATTTAGAAAATAAAGTGGCTTTGTCAGTAGATTTTTTAGTACAACAGCCTAAGTCTAGAAAATCTCTTTGGCCGGTATCCAACAAGAAAACAAGGCTTTTCTGTTCAAAGCTTCTGCTTTATTATAGTTCGATTATTTCCCATCAGCAGGCAACGCAAATCTACAGCATTAAAAGCCTGACTACAGAGAACTCTAAGTGAAAAAATTCATGAAAAATTACCTGCAAACCACCTTCATTTAACGCTCTGGCGCCATAGGCAATCCTTGTGCCACCCTCCAAAGTAGGCTGTACACTAGGATGGTGCTTCCACCTCTGAAACTCCCTAAACGGACTCAAATAGGGATTTTGATAATCTAAACCAACCTTTAAAAAAAGGAAAAAAAGTGTAATGTTTATGAAAATAAAGTATGAAGTTTCAACAAAAGTTTGAAAAGAAAATAATCGCACATTACTACATCAACTCTTTAAATCAATTTTACACTGAACCAAACTCAGGATCTTTCTACTTAAAGAAACTGTGAGAAATACATACTATTAACAGCATAGTAGAAGCAAATCTGAGAATTTGCTGCTACAAGACTGTGTTCTCTTCCTTACCTGAAACCTGAAGCACAGAAAATATTTAATTGCATTGTAACCACCTTTCATCTGTCTTTGAAATAAAATAGTCAAATTAAATTAAGCATGGCTTAACAGGTAGGACAAGAGAGAAAACTTGTTTAAATGTGTTTCCAAACACTTGCCCTAGAAAAGCTGGAAGGAGAGGTAAGCAACAATTTCTAGATAGTCATGTCCTTGTGCTCACATATTTTAAATAGTTCTTCACATCGTTTAGTAGAGCTAATTATCCTTTCCAATTAGGTGAGCCATTGTAATAAAGCACAGGGGAGCAACAATAAAGCAGAAAATGGAAGAAAAAGGCTTTGCCAGTTCGCTGGATGGCCAGGATTCTTATCTCAGGCATTCAAGAATTTTCCCAAAGATATACTCTGCATCTCCCTTTCTTAATATATTCTTAAAAGGACTTATGTTGCTGAATTTTCTCTCTTCAGAAAGGGATTATTTCTGGTACCTGTAAGCTTTATTTGAGACAAATAACAAAATATATCAGCAACAAACAGGACCTTCATTTCCCTGGCAGCTCACTGCTTTTTAGACCACTGCTTGCATCTACTTTCCTTGCTAGACAAAGTTAATAAAATTTTTCAAAACGCTACAAAGATACTACAAAATACAACAAGAATCAGTGGAGACTGACATAAGTAGCAGTTCAAAGACAAAAAGGTGCTTGTACGTTCACACACAAAAGTGCTTCATTTCAGGCTACAGGTCCTAGACAAACATTTCCTACCGTTGCTGCCTG